>NW_027222650.1:0-105632 GCF_030179895.1 Drosophila kikkawai
TTGAAAACAAAAAGTTCACATCTCAGCTAATAATGCATGTATCCACTTTAGAATTTGTATTTATAATAGTTTTTACACGTCTAATACATTTGCATACTAAATTGTAAATTTGTAAACAAAAAGTTCACATCTCAGCTAATAATGCATGTATCCATGGTAGAATTTGTACTTATATTAGTTTTTACATGGCTTATACATTTGCATACTCAATTGTAAATTTGTAAACAAAAAGTTCACAACTCAGCTAATAATGCCTGTATCCACTTCAGAATTTGTATTTATATTAGTTTTTACATGGCTAATACATTTGCATACTCAATTGTAAATTTGTAAACAAAAAGTTCACAACTCCGCTAATAATGCATGTATCCATGGCAGAATTTGTATTTATATTAGTTTTTACAAGGCTAATACATTTGCATACTCAATTGTAAATTTGTAAACAAAAAGTTCACAACTCAGCTAATAATGCCTGTATCCACTTCAGAATTTGTATTTATATTAGTTTTTACAAGGCTAATACATTTGCATACTCAATTGTAAATTTGTAAACAAAAGTTCACAACTCAGCTAATAATGCCTGTATCCACTTCAGAATTTGTATTTATATTAGTTTTTACATGGCTAATACATTTGCATACTCAATTGTAAATTTGTAAACAAAAAGTTCACAACTCAGCTAATAATGCATGTATCCACGGCAGAATTTGTATTTATATTAGTTTTTACTTGGCTAATACATTTGCATACTCAATTGTAAATTTGTAAACAAAAAGTTCACAACTCCGCTAATAATGCATGTATCCACTTCAGAATTTGTATTTATATTAGTTTTTACAAGGCTAATACATTTGCATACTCAATTGTAAATTTGTAAACAAAAAGTTCACAACTCAGATAATAATGCATAATCCACTTCAGAATTTGTATTTAAAACAGTTTTTACACGGCTAATACATTTGCATACTCAATTGTAAATTTGAAAACAAAAAGTTCACATCTCAGCTAATAATGCATGTATCTACTTTAGAATTTGTATTTATAATAGTTTTTACACGGCTAATACATTTGCATACTCAATTGTAAATTTGTAAACAAAAAGTTCACAACTCCGCTAATAATGTATGTATCCACGGCAGAATTTGTATTTATATTAGTTTTTACAAGGCTAATACATTTGCATACTCAATTGTAAATTTGTAAACAAAAAGTTCACAACTCAGCTAATAGTGCCTGTATCCACTTCAGAATTTGTATTTATATTAGTTTTTACAAGGCTAATACATTTGCATACTCAATTGTAAATTTGTAAACAAAAAGTTCACAACTCCGCTAATAATGCATGTATCCACGGCAGAATTTATATTTATATTAGTTTTTACAAGGCTAATTCATTTGCATACTCAATTGTAAATTTGTAAACAAAAAGTTCACAACTCAGCTAATAATGCCTGTATCCACTTCAGAATTTGTATTTATATTAGTTTTTACATGGCTAATACATTTGCATACTCAATTGTAAATTTGTAAACAAAAAGTTCACAACTCAGATAATAATGCATAATCCACTTCAGAATTTGTATTTATAACAGTTTTTACACGGCTAATACATTTGCATACTCAATTGTAAATTTGAAAACAAAAAGTTCACATCTCAGCTAATAATGCATGTATCCACTTTAGAATTTGTATTTATAATAGTTTTTACACGGCTAATACATTTGCATACTAAATTGTAAATTTGTAAACAAAAAGTTCACAACTCAGCTAATAATGCCTGTATCCACTTCAAAATTTGTATTTATATTAGTTTTTACATGGCTAATACATTTGAATACTCAATTGTAAATTTGTAAACAAAGAGTTCACATCTCAGCTAATAATGAAATTTGTAAACAAAAAGTTCACAACTCAGGTAATAATGCATGTATCCACGGCAGAATTTGTACTTATATTAGTTTTTATAAGGCTAATACATTTGCATACTCAATTGTAAATTTGTAAACAAACAAAAAGTTCACAACTCCGCTAATAATGCATGTATCCACGGCAGAATTTGTATTTATATTAGTTTTTACAAGGCTAATACATTTGCATACTCAATTGTAAATTTGTAAACAAAAAGTTCACAACTCAGCTAATAATGCCTGTATCCACTTCAGAATTTGTATTTATATTAGTTTTTACATGGCTAATACATTTGAATACTCAATTGTAAATTTGTAAACAAAGAGTTCACATGTCAGCTAATAATGAAATTTGTAAACAAAAAGTTCACAACTCAGGTAATAATGCATGTATCCACGGCAGAATTTGTACTTATATTAGTTTTTATAAGGCTAATACATTTGCATACTCAATTGTAAATTTGTAAACAAAAAGTTCACAACTCAGCTAATAATGCCTGTATCCACTTCAGAATTTAGTATTTATATTAGTTTTTACATGGCTAATACATTTGCATACTCAATTGTAAATTTGTAAACAAAAAGTTCACAACTCCGCTAATAATGAATGTATCCACGGCAGAATTTGTATTTATATTAGTTTTTACAAGGCTAATACATTTGCATACTCAATTGTAAATTTGTAAACAAAAAGTTCACAACTCAGCTAATAATGCCTGTATCCACTTCTGAATTTGTATTTATATTAGTTTTTACATGGCTAAGACATTTGCATACTCAATTGTAAATTTGTAAGCAAAAAGTTCACAACTCCGCTAATAATGCCTGTATCCACTTCAGAATTTGTATTTATATTAGTTTTTACAAGGCTAATACATTTGCATACTCAATTGTAAATTTGTAAACAAAAAGTTCACAGCTCAGCTAATAATGCCTGTATCGACTTCTGAATTTGTATTTATATTAGTTTTTACATGGCTAATACATTTGCATACTCAATTGTAAATTTGTAAGCAAAAAGTTCACAACTCCGCTAATAATGCCTGTATCCACTTCAGAATTTAGTATTTATATTAGTTTTTACATGGCTAATACATTTGCATACTCAATTGTAAATTTGTAAACAAAAAGTTCACAACTCAGCTAATAATGCATGTATCCATGGTAGAATTTGTACTTATATTAGTTTTTACAAGGCTAATACATTTGCATACTCAATTGTAAATTTGTAAACAAAAAGTTCACAACTCAGCTAATAATGCCTGTATCCACGGCAGAATTTGTATTTATATTAGTTTTTACATGGCTAATACATTTGCATACTCAATTGTAAATTTGTAAACAAAAAGTTCACAACTCCGCTAATAATGCATGTATCCACGGCAGAATTTGTATTTATATTAGTTTTTACAAGGCTAATACATTTGTATACTCAATTGTAAATTTGTAAACAAAAAGTTCACAACTCAGCTAATAATGCATGTATCCATGGTAGAATTTGTACTTATATTAGTTTTTACAAGGCTAATACATTTGCATACTCAATTGTAAATTTGTAAACAAAAAGTTCACAACTCAGCTAATAATGCCTGTATCCACTTCAGAATTTGTATTTATATTAGTTTTTACAAGGCTAATACATTTGCATACTCAATTGTAAATTTGTAAACAAAAAGTTCACAACTCAGCTAATAATGCCTGTATCCACTTCTGAATTTGTATTTATATTAGTTTTTACATGGCTAATACATTTGCATACTCAATTGTAAATTTGTAAGCAAAAAGTTCACAACTCCGCTAATAATGCCTGTATCCACTTCAGAATTTAGTATTTATATTAGTTTTTACATGGCTAATACATTTGCATACTCAATTGTAAATTTGTAAACAAAAAGTTCACAACTCAGCTAATAATGCATGTATCCATGGTAGAATTTGTACTTATATTAGTTTTTACAAGGCTAATACATTTGCATACTCAATTGTAAATTTGTAAACAAAAAGTTCACAACTCCGCTAATAATGAATGTATCCACGGCAGAATTTGTATTTATATTAGTTTTTACAAGGCTAATACATTTGCATACTCAATTGTAAATTTGTAAACAAAAAGTTCACAACTCAGCTAATAATGCCTGTATCCACTTCTGAATTTGTATTTATATTAGTTTTTACATGGCTAATACATTTGCATACTCAATTGTAAATTTGTAAGCAAAAAGTTCACAACTCCGCTAATAATGCCTGTATCCACTTCAGAATTTAGTATTTATATTAGTTTTTACATGGCTAATACATTTGCATACTCAATTGTAAATTTGTAAACAAAAAGTTCACAACTCAGCTAATAATGCATGTATCCATGGTAGAATTTGTACTTATATTAGTTTTTACAAGGCTAATACATTTGCATACTCAATTGTAAATTTGTAAACAAAAAGTTCACAACTCCGCTAATAATGAATGTATCCACGGCAGAATTTGTATTTATATTAGTTTTTACAAGGCTAATACATTTGCATACTCAATTGTAAATTTGTAAACAAAAAGTTCACAACTCAGCTAATAATGCCTGTATCCACGGCAGAATTTGTATTTATATTAGTTTTTACATGGCTAATACATTTGCATACTCAATTGTAAATTTGTAAACAAAAAGTTCACAACTCCGCTAATAATGCATGTATCCACGGCAGAATTTGTATTTATATTAGTTTTTACAAGGCTAATACATTTGCATACTCAATTGTAAATTTGTAAACAAAAAGTTCACAACTCAGCTAATAATGCATGTATCCATGGTAGAATTTGTACTTATATTAGTTTTTACAAGGCTAATACATTTGCATACTCAATTGTAAATTTGTAAACAAAAAGTTCACAACTCAGCTAATAATGCCTGTATCCACTTCAGAATTTGTATTTATATTAGTTTTTACAAGGCTAATACATTTGCATACTCAATTGTAAATTTGTAAACAAAAAGTTCACAACTCAGCTAATAATGCCTGTATCCACTTCTGAATTTGTATTTATATTAGTTTTTACATGGCTAATACATTTGCATACTCAATTGTAAATTTGTAAGCAAAAAGTTCACAACTCCGCTAATAATGCCTGTATCCACTTCAGAATTTAGTATTTATATTAGTTTTTACATGGCTAATACATTTGCATACTCAATTGTAAATTTGTAAACAAAAAGTTCACAACTCAGCTAATAATGCCTGTATCCACTTCAGAATTTGTATTTATATTAGTTTTTACAAGGCTAATACATTTGCATACTCAATTGTAAATTTGTAAACAAAAAGTTCACAACTCCGCTAATAATGAATGTATCCACGGCAGAATTTGTATTTATATTAGTTTTTACAAGGCTAATACATTTGCATACTCAATTGTAAATTTGTAAACAAAAAGTTCACAACTCAGCTAATAATGCCTGTATCCACTTCAGAATTAGTATTTATATTAGTTTTTACAAGGCTAATACATTTGCATACTCAATTGTAAATTTGTAAACAAAAAGTTCACAACTCAGCTAATAATGCCTGTATCCACGGCAGAATTTGTATTTATATTAGTTTTTACATGGCTAATACATTTGCATACTCAATTGTAAATTTGTAAACAAAAAGTTCACAACTCCGCTAATAATGCATGTATCCACGGCAGAATTTGTATTTATATTAGTTTTTACAAGGCTAATACATTTGCATACTCAATTGTAAATTTGTAAACAAAAAGTTCACAACTCAGCTAATAATGCATGTATCCATGGTAGAATTTGTATTTATATTAGTTTTTACACGGCATACTCAATTGTAAATTTGTAAACAAAAAGTTCACAGCGCAGCTAATAATGCCTGTATCCACTTCAGAATTTGTATTTATATTAGTTTTTACAAGGCTAATACATTTGCATACTCAATTGTAAATTTGTAAACAAAAAGTTCACAACTCAGCTAATAATGCCTGTATCCACTTCTGAATTTGTATTTATATTAGTTTTTACATGGCTAATACATTTGCATACTCAATTGTAAATTTGTAAGCAAAAAGTTCACAACTCCGCTAATAATGCCTGTATCCACTTCAGAATTTAGTATTTATATTAGTTTTTACATGGCTAATACATTTGCATACTCAATTGTAAATTTGTAAACAAAAAGTTCACAACTCAGCTAATAATGCATGTATCCATGGTAGAATTTGTACTTATATTAGTTTTTACAAGGCTAATACATTTGCATACTCAATTGTAAATTTGTAAACAAAAAGTTCACAACTCAGCTAATAATGCCTGTATCCACTTCAGAATTTGTATTTATATTAGTTTTTACAAGGCTAATACATTTGCATACTCAATTGTAAATTTGTAAACAAAAAGTTCACAACTCCGCTAATAATGAATGTATCCACGGCAGAATTTGTATTTATATTAGTTTTTACAAGGCTAATACATTTGCATACTCAATTGTAAATTTGTAAACAAAAAGTTCACAACTCAGCTAATAATGCCTGTATCCACTTCAGAATTTGTATTTATATTAGTTTTTACAAGGCTAATACATTTGCATACTCAATTGTAAATTTGTAAACAAAAAGTTCACAACTCAGCTAATAATGCCTGTATCCACGGCAGAATTTGTATTTATATTAGTTTTTACATGGCTAATACATTTGCATACTCAATTGTAAATTTGTAAACAAAAAGTTCACAACTCCGCTAATAATGCATGTATCCACGGCAGAATTTGTATTTATATTAGTTTTTAGAAGGCTAATACATTTGCATACTCAATTGTAAATTTGTAAACAAAAAGTTCACAACTCAGCTAATAATGCCTGTATCCACTTCAGAATTAGTATTTATATTAGTTTTTACATGGCTAATACATTTGCATACTCAATTGTAAATTTGTAAACAAAAAGATCACATCTCAGCTAATAATGTGTTGGAGGGGGGCGGCTTTAAGCTGAAATGCACTCGGATAAATAATAACACGTAGAACTTGTCGGGGTTTTACGCGACGTGCGTCGGGATGTTTATTTAGTCGTAGGTAAATTGGTACTGGTCAATACAAAAGAAACTAAAGCTAGGGAGAGCGGATTGGAAGCTCTAGGACTGGAAGTCCGGAGGAAGAGAGAAAAGGAGAGCGTTCGGGATCACACTGCCTCCCGAAATTGAGCGCCTTTCTGGCGTGAACATTCTCCCCCCCCTTGCGAGGATACGCAGCAAAAGTACCAGGAAGTATTAGCTCTGGAAAGCGTAGGATAACGCTGAGCGTTCGTCGGCATGTAGAAGGGTGTGGTGATCCTGTCCACACGACTGGCATCGGTCGCTACTTCGACAGGATCCTCCGGAATGGTGGTGGGCCAGGCAGTTGACGCAGTACTTCCTGTCGATGACTGTCTGGAGCCGTTTCTTCGCATCAAGCCGGAGAAAACGGTGACACTTCCGAAGAGGATGGTTCCCTTGGCAGACTCTGCATTGGTAGGATAAAATACCTCGGGAACGTCTGCTCTTGCTGTCGTCGTACGGAACCCAGTAATTGGAATCGGCCGAAGTAGTCACTCGTGTGGAGAACGAGGAAATTCTTTGGATGGGTGCAGGAATTTGTGGTGCGTCATCACGAGGATTCGGAACACTGGATGAAGTGTTGCTTGGATGCAACAATGTGTGATGCCGACCGTGACACGTAAGACAGCTGTGGGCGCTTGTGCAATTACGAAGTGGATGACCGCTTGCAAAGCAATTTAAGCACAACTGCTTTTTTTCAATGTACGAAGTTCGATTTTCTATCGTCATCTGGAGGAAGCGTGGACATTTACGCACTGGATGGTTCTCTGCAGAACACAAATCGCATCTTTTGGATATGGGAACAATCCGCGTACTAAAGGATTTTAGTACTCGCGGTGCCACGATGGATTTTGTCGGGTTGGACGGACTGAGGCGTATCGTAGGAGGTTGAATAGAATTTATAGATTCCAGAGTTCTATGGCGCTCAGTAAGGAAAGAATCTAATTCTAGCCACGTCGGAATTTCGGTTTTATTTGGTAAGGACTGCTCCCATAATGAGAGCGTCAGCCTTGGAAGCTTCGTGGAACACAAATAAACCAATAGACAATCCCAATTATCCGTAGGAAGGCCGGACAGAGTTAGGGATGTGAGGCAATTTTGAATTGTATTCTGCAGCTCCTTCAAGGCTGCCGAGGATTCGCGTTCGATGGATTGTATGTTTAGTAATTTCTTCAGTTGGCTGTTCACCAACGCGCGTTTATTTTCGAAACGCTCAGTTAGGTTTCCCCATGCTGAGCGGAAACCGTCGTTGGTCAGTGGCGAATTTGAAACTATGGAATGAGCTTCACCACTCGTCTTGGCATTTAAATAGTCGTATTTTGCCTTAAGAGTAGGCAAGGTGTCCTCCGCGCCCTCTAACCCAACTGAAATCAGCTCTGAACAATCTTCGTACTCTTTCTCGACCTTATCCCATAGCGCTCGAACTTGGTCGAGATGGATTTGGCAAGAGTACTTGGATGGAGTGGGCGCTGCTGGATTGCAGACTCGGGACTCGAAATGACTTAGACGGTCACAGATCAAAGTAAATTTGTCTAAAATTGAAGGAGCCATTCTGGATATTTCTTTATAATTTTTACTATAAATAGGTATATATTACAAAATAATTTATAGGTCGAAGTTGGATTGGGAATTTAGGAACCAATCGGACTCGTAATAATTATTTTTGAAATAATTATTATTTGTGGAAAATTGTATTTTTCTCGTAAGGAATTTAAATCGAGAATATTTGAATTAAATACGGAATTACGAAAATACGGTCACACTAATGCGTATATGGAAGCACACTTTGATTTCTAACTTAATCGGATAGTTGGAATTTTAATATAAAATAATTTAAAATAATTTTATTTGTCTGGTCTTATTTGATTGACCGGTGCTGTATTTCGGAACCAATACGTGTGTGTGTGTGTATATTTGTGCACTTGCCGTATGCAAGTGCAAAATAGCGGAGATAAGGAGAGGCGGAAAAAATTGCCAAATATCGGAGCGTCGTATGCAGACGATTATGTATGTATGTAAATACGTATTGCAGCTCAGAATAGAGCGAGGGAGTAAAAAACAACAATATATGTACGAATTAAATAAATTTGTAATTTTAGTAGCTGCGGACAGTTATTAAATAAATTTGTAAATATAAGTTTCGGAGTGAAGTGGACTGTATTTGTAGTATGTATGTAATGTAAAAAAATGCTAGTAAACGAGAAGGAATTAAGAATAATTCGAAATTGGAAAGTTCTACTGTGGCTTAGGCATTGATTTAAACAAACTCTTTATGACTTTTGGAACCCGTAGATCTCGTATAGAAATTATTTGGATATAATTTCTCGAATATGGGAAAATGTCAATGTTGACAGCGATTGTAGTCTTGTGGAGTGGACTGTATTGAATATGTATGTAAATGTAAATAAATGCTAGCGGAAACACAGTTATTGAAGAGGAATTGAGAACTATTGGAAATAAATTCTCACTGTGGCTATTGCATTTATTTACACACACAATTTGGATTTCGGCACAGATATTGAAAAATGTATTTGGATTTGGAATTGGAACTTCTTATGCTGCCGTAGTGTCGGATTAATCGGACTTGGATTTAGACAATAATCATACAGAGAGATTAAGACGAATTGAGCTTCGCAAAACCTAACTGTATGACCGGCAGCAATAATATATTTGAACTTATCTTGTGCGGTTTTAAAGCCACCGGAGCTGCTGGTAGATGCGACGAAAAATCCGGCTCTGATGGACCAAATGTTGGAGGGGGGCGGCTTTAAGCTGAAATGCACTCGGATAAATAATAACACGTAGAACTTGTCGGGGTTTTACGCGACGTGCGTCGGGATGTTTATTTAGTCGTAGGTAAATTGGTACTGGTCAATACAAAAGAAACTAAAGCTAGGGAGAGCGGATTGGAAGCTCTAGGACTGGAAGTCCGGAGGAAGAGGGAGAGAAAAGGAGAGCGTTCGGGATCACACTGCCTCCCGAAATTGAGCGCCTTTCTGGCGTGAACATAATGAAATTTGTAAACAAAAAGTTCACAACTCAGGTAATAATGCATGTATCCACGGCAGAATTTGTACTTATATTAGTTTTTATAAGGCTAATACATTTGCATACTCAATTGTAAATTTGTAAACAAAAAGTTCACAACTCAGCTAATAATGCCTGTATCCACTTCAGAATTTAGTATTTATATTAGTTTTTACATGGCTAATACATTTGCATACTCAATTGTAAATTTGTAAACAAAAAGTTCACAACTCCGCTAATAATGAATGTATCCACGGCAGAATTTGTATTTATATTAGTTTTTACAAGGCTAATACATTTGCATACTCAATTGTAAATTTGTAAACAAAAAGTTCACAACTCAGCTAATAATGCCTGTATCCACTTCAGAATTTGTATTTATATTAGTTTTTACAAGGCTAATACATTTGCATACTCAATTGTAAATTTGTAAACAAAAAGTTCACAACTCCGCTAATAATGCCTGTATCCACTTCAGAATTTGTATTTATATTAGTTTTTACAAGGCTAATACATTTGCATACTCAATTGTAAATTTGTAAACAAAAAGTTCACAGCTCAGCTAATAATGCCTGTATCGACTTCCGAATTTGTATTTATATTAGTTTTTACACGGCATACTCAATTGTAAATTTGTAAACAAAAAGTTCACAGCGCAGCTAATAATGCCTGTATCCACTTCAGAATTTGTATTTATATTAGTTTTTACAAGGCTAATACATTTGCATACTCAATTGTAAATTTGTAAACAAAAAGTTCACAACTCAGCTAATAATGCCTGTATCCACTTCAGAATTTGTATTTATATTAGTTTTTACAAGCCTAATACATTTGCATACTCAATTGTAAATTTGTAAACAAAAAGTTCACAACTCAGCTAATAATGCCTGTATCCACTTCAGAATTTAGTATTTATATTAGTTTTTACATGGCTAATACATTTGCATACTCAATTGTAAATTTGTAAACAAAAAGTTCACAACTCAGCTAATAATGCATGTATCCATGGTAGAATTTGTACTTATATTAGTTTTTACATGGCTAATACATTTGCATACTCAATTGTAAATTTGTAAAAAAAAGTTCACAACTCAGCTAATAATGCCTGAATCCACTTCAGAATTTGTATTTATATTAGTTTTTACATGGCTAATACATTTGCATACTCAATTGTAAATTTGTAAACAAAAAGTTCACAACTCCGCTAATAATGCATGTATCCACGGCAGAATTTGTATTTATATTAGTTTTTACAAGGCTAATACATTTGCATACTCAATTGTAAATTTGTAAACAAAAAGTTCACAACTCAGCTAATAATGCCTGTATCCACTTCAGAATTTGTATTTATATTAGTTTTTACAAGGCTAATACATTTGCATACTCAATTGTAAATTTGTAAACAAAAAGTTCACAACTCAGCTAATAATGCCTGTATCCACTTCAGAATTTGTATTTATATTAGTTTTTACATGGCTAATACATTTGCATACTCAATTGTAAATTTGTAAACAAAAAGTTCACAACTCCGCTAATAATGCATGTATTCACGGCAGAATTTGTATTTATATTAGTTTTTACAAGGCTAATACATTTGCATACTCAATTGTAAATTTGTAAACAAAAAGTTCACAACTCAGCTAATAATGCCTGTATCCACTTCAGAATTTGTATTTATATTAGTTTTTACATGGCTAATACATTTGCATACTCAATTGTAAATTTGTAAACAAAAAGTTCACAACTCAGCTAATAATACCTGTATCCACTTCAGAATTTGTATTTATATTAGTTTTTACAAGGCTAATACATTTGCATACTCAATTGTAAATTTGAAAACAAAAAGTTCACATCTCAGCTAATAATGCATGTATCCACTTTAGAATTTGTATTTACAATAGTTTTTACACGGCTAATACATTTGCATACTAAATTGTAAATTTGTAAACAAAAAGTTCACATCTCAGCTAATAATGAAATTTGTAAACAAAAAGTTCACAACTCAGCTAATAATGCATGTATCCACTTAAGAATGTGTAAAGTTTTTACACGGCTAATACATTTGCATACTCAATTGTGAATTTGTAAACAAAAAGTTCACAACTCCGCTAATAATGCATGTATCCACGGCAGAATTTGTATTTATATTAGTTTTTACAAGGCTAATACATTTGCATACTCAATTGTAAATTTGTAAACAAAAAGTTCACAACTCAGCTAATAATGCCTGTATCCACTTCAGAATTTAGTATTTATATTAGTTCTTACATGGCTAATACATTTGCATACTCAATTGTAAATTTGTAAACAAAAAGTTCACAACTCCGCTAATAATGCATGTATCCACGGCAGAATTTGTACTTAGATTAGTTTTAGAAGGCTAATACATTTGCATACTCAATTGTAAATTTGTAAACAAAAAGTTCACAACTCAGCTAATAATGCCTGTATCCACTTCAGAATTTGTATTTATATTAGTTTTTACATGGCTAATACATTTGCATACTCAATTGTAAATTTGTAAACAAAAAGTTCACAACTCCGCTAATAATGCATGTATCCACGGCAGAATTTGTATTTATATTAGTTTTTACAAGGCTAATACATTTGCATACTCAATTGTAAATTTGTAAACAAAAAGTTCACAACTCAGCTAATAATGCCTGTATCCACTTCAGAATTTGTATTTATAACAGTTTTTACACGGCTAATACATTTGCATACTCAATTGTAAATTTGTAAACAAAAAGTTCACAACTCAGCTTATAATGCCTGTATCCACTTCAGAATTTGTATTTATAACAGTTTTTACACGGCTAATACATTTGCATACTCAATTGTAAAATTGAAAACAAAAAGTTCACATCTCAGCTAATAATGCATGTATCCACTTTAGAATTTGTATTTATAATAGTTTTTACACGTCTATTACATTTGCATACTAAATTGTAAATTTGTAAACAAAAAGTTCACATCTCAGCTAATAATGAAATTTGTAAACAAAAAGTTCACAACTCAGCTAATAATGCATGTATCCACTTAAGAATTTAGTATTTATATTAGTTTTTACATGGCTAATACATTTGCATACTCAATTGTAAATTTGTAAACAAAAAGTTCACAACTCCGCTAATAATGCATGTATCCACGGCAGAATTTGTACTTAGATTAGTTTTTAGAAGGCTAATACATTTGCATACTCAATTGTAAATTTGTAAACAAAAAGTTCACAACTCAGCTAATAATGCCTGTATCCACTTCAGAATTTGTATTTATATTAGTTTTTACATGGCTAATACATTTGCATACTCAATTGTAAATTTGTAAACAAAAAGTTCACAACTCCGCTAATAATGCATGTATCCACGGCAGAATTTGTATTTATATTAGTTTTTACAAGGCTAATACATTTGCATACTCAATTGTAAATTTGTAAACAAAAAGTTCACAACTCAGCTAATAATGAAATTTGTAAACAAAAAGTTCACAACTCAGCTAATAATGCATGTATCCACTTAAGAATGTGTAAAGTTTTTACACGGCTAATACATTTGCATACTCAATTGTGAATTTGTAAACAAAAAGTTCACAACTCCGCTAATAATGCATGTATCCACGGCAGAATTTGTATTTATATTAGTTTTTACAAGGCTAATACATTTGCATACTCAATTGTAAATTTGTAAACAAAAAGTTCACAACTCAGCTAATAATGCCTGTATCCACTTCAGAATTTAGTATTTATATTAGTTCTTACATGGCTAATACATTTGCATACTCAATTGTAAATTTGTAAACAAAAAGTTCACAACTCCGCTAATAATGCATGTATCCACGGCAGAATTTGTACTTAGATTAGTTTTTAGAAGGCTAATACATTTGCATACTCAATTGTAAATTTGTAAACAAAAAGTTCACAACTCAGCTAATAATGCCTGTATCCACTTCAGAATTTGTATTTATATTAGTTTTTACATGGCTAATACATTTGCATACTCAATTGTAAATTCGTAAACAAAAAGTTCACAACTCCGCTAATAATGCATGTATCCACGGCAGAATTTGTATTTATATTAGTTTTTACAAGGCTAATACATTTGCATACTCAATTGTAAATTTGTAAACAAAAAGTTCACAACTCAGCTAATAATGCCTGTATCCACTTCAGAATTTGTATTTATAACAGTTTTTACACGGCTAATACATTTGCATACTCAATTGTAAATTTGTAAACAAAAAGTTCACAACTCAGCTAATAATGCATGTATCCACTTCAGAATTTGTATTTATAACAGTTTTTACACGGCTAATACATTTGCATACTCAATTGTAAAATTGAAAACAAAAAGTTCACATCTCAGCTAATAATGCATGTATCCACTTTAGAATTTGTATTTATAATAGTTTTTACACGTCTATTACATTTGCATACTAAATTGTAAATTTGTAAACAAAAAGTTCACATCTCAGCTAATAATGAAATTTGTAAACAAAAAGTTCACAACTCAGCTAATAATGCATGTATCCACTTAAGAATTTAGTATTTATATTAGTTTTTACATGGCTAATACATTTGCATACTCAATTGTAAATTTGTAAACAAAAAGTTCACAACTCAGCTAATAATGCCTGTATCCACTTCAGAATTTGTATTTATATTAGTTTTTACATGGCTAATACATTTGCATACTCAATTGTAAATTTGTAAACAAAAAGTTCACAACTCCGCTAATAATGCATGTATCCACGGCAGAATTTGTATTTATATTAGTTTTTACAAGGCTAATACATTTGCATACTCAATTGTAAATTTGTAAACAAAAAGTTCACAACTCAGCTAATAATGCCTGTATCCACTTCAGAATTTGTATTTATAACAGTTTTTACACGGCTAATACATTTGCATACTCAATTGTAAATTTGTAAACAAAAAGTTCACAACTCAGCTAATAATGCCTGTATCCACTTCAGAATTTGTATTTATAACAGTTTTTACACGGCTAATACATTTGCATACTCAATTGTAAAATTGAAAACAAAAAGTTCACATCTCAGCTAATAATGCATGTATCCACTTTAGAATTTGTATTTATAATAGTTTTTACACGTCTATTACATTTGCATACTAAATTGTAAATTTGTAAACAAAAAGTTCACAACTCAGCTAATAATGCCTGTATCCACTTCAGAATTTGTATTTATAATAGTTTTTACACGTCTATTACATTTGCATACTCAATTGTAAATTTGTAAACAAAAAGTTCACAACTCCGCTAATAATGCATGTATCCACGGCAGAATTTGTATTTATATTAGTTTTTACACGGCTAATACATTTGCATACTCAATTGTAAATTTGTAAACAAAAAGTTCACAACTCAGCTAATAATGCCTGTATCCACTTCAGAATTTGTATTTATATAAGTTTTTACATGGCTAATACATTTGCATACTCAATTGTAAATTTGTAAACAAAAAGTTCACAACTCCGCTAATAATGCATGTATCCACGGCAGAATTTGTATTTATATTAGTTTTTACAAGGCTAATACATTTGCATACTCAATTGTAAATTTGTAAACAAAAAGTTCACAACTCAGCTAATAATGCCTGTATCCACTTCAGAATTTGTATTTATAACAGTTTTTACACGGCTAATACATTTGCATACTCAATTGTAAAATTGAAAACAAAAAGTTCACATCTCAGCTAATAATGCATGTATCCACTTTAGAATTTGTATTTATAATAGTTTTTACACGTCTATTACATTTGCATACTAAATTGTAAATTTGTAAACAAAAAGTTCACATCTCAGCTAATAATGAAATTTGTAAACAAAAAGTTCACAACTCAGCTAATAATGCATGTATCCACTTAAGAATTTAGTATTTATATTAGTTTTTACATGGCTAATACATTTGCATACTCAATTGTAAATTTGTAAACAAAAAGTTCACAACTCAGCTAATAATGCCTGTATCCACTTCAGAATTTGTATTTATATTAGTTTTTACATGGCTAATACATTTGCATACTCAATTGTAAATTTGTAAACAAAAAGTTCACAACTCCGCTAATAATGCATGTATCCACGGCAGAATTTGTATTTATATTAGTTTTTACAAGGCTAATACATTTGCATACTCAATTGTAAATTTGTAAACAAAAAGTTCACAACTCCGCTAATAATGCATGTATCCACGGCAGAATTTGTATTTATATTAGTTTTTACAAGGCTAATACATTTGCATACTCAATTGTAAATTTGTAAACAAAAAGTTCACAACTCAGCTAATAATGAAATTTGTAAACAAAAAGTTCACAACTCAGCTAATAATGCATGTATCCACTTAAGAATGTGTAAAGTTTTTACACGGCTAATACATTTGCATACTCAATTGTGAATTTGTAAACAAAAAGTTCACAACTCAGCTAATAATGCCTGTATCCACTTCAGAATTTGTATTTATATTAGTTTTTACATGGCTAATACATTTGCATACTCAATTGTAAATTCGTAAACAAAAAGTTCACAACTCCGCTAATAATGCATGTATCCACGGCAGAATTTGTATTTATATTAGTTTTTACAAGGCTAATACATTTGCATACTCAATTGTAAATTTGTAAACAAAAAGTTCACAACTCAGCTAATAATGCCTGTATCCACTTCAGAATTTGTATTTATAACAGTTTTTACACGGCTAATACATTTGCATACTCAATTGTAAATTTGTAAACAAAAAGTTCACAACTCAGCTAATAATGCATGTATCCACTTCAGAATTTGTATTTATAACAGTTTTTACACGGCTAATACATTTGCATACTCAATTGTAAAATTGAAAACAAAAAGTTCACATCTCAGCTAATAATGCATGTATCCACTTTAGAATTTGTATTTATAATAGTTTTTACACGTCTATTACATTTGCATACTAAATTGTAAATTTGTAAACAAAAAGTTCACATCTCAGCTAATAATGAAATTTGTAAACAAAAAGTTCACAACTCAGCTAATAATGCATGTATCCACTTAAGAATTTAGTATTTATATTAGTTTTTACATGGCTAATACATTTGCATACTCAATTGTAAATTTGTAAACAAAAAGTTCACAACTCCGCTAATAATGCATGTATCCACGGCAGAATTTGTACTTAGATTAGTTTTTAGAAGGCTAATACATTTGCATACTCAATTGTAAATTTGTAAACAAAAAGTTCACAACTCAGCTAATAATGCCTGTATCCACTTCAGAATTTGTATTTATATTAGTTTTTACATGGCTAATACATTTGCATACTCAATTGTAAATTTGTAAACAAAAAGTTCACAACTCCGCTAATAATGCATGTATCCACGGCAGAATTTGTATTTATATTAGTTTTTACAAGGCTAATACATTTGCATACTCAATTGTAAATTTGTAAACAAAAAGTTCACAACTCAGCTAATAATGAAATTTGTAAACAAAAAGTTCACAACTCAGCTAATAATGCATGTATCCACTTAAGAATGTGTAAAGTTTTTACACGGCTAATACATTTGCATACTCAATTGTGAATTTGTAAACAAAAAGTTCACAACTCCGCTAATAATGCATGTATCCACGGCAGAATTTGTATTTATATTAGTTTTTACAAGGCTAATACATTTGCATACTCAATTGTAAATTTGTAAACAAAAAGTTCACAACTCAGCTAATAATGCCTGTATCCACTTCAGAATTTAGTATTTATATTAGTTCTTACATGGCTAATACATTTGCATACTCAATTGTAAATTTGTAAACAAAAAGTTCACAACTCCGCTAATAATGCATGTATCCACGGCAGAATTTGTACTTAGATTAGTTTTTAGAAGGCTAATACATTTGCATACTCAATTGTAAATTTGTAAACAAAAAGTTCACAACTCAGCTAATAATGCCTGTATCCACTTCAGAATTTGTATTTATATTAGTTTTTACATGGCTAATACATTTGCATACTCAATTGTAAATTCGTAAACAAAAAGTTCACAACTCCGCTAATAATGCATGTATCCACGGCAGAATTTGTATTTATATTAGTTTTTACAAGGCTAATACATTTGCATACTCAATTGTAAATTTGTAAACAAAAAGTTCACAACTCAGCTAATAATGCCTGTATCCACGGCAGAATTTGTATTTATAACAGTTTTTACACGGCTAATACATTTGCATACTCAATTGTAAATTTGTAAACAAAAAGTTCACAACTCAGCTAATAATGCCTGTATCCACTTCAGAATTTGTATTTATAACAGTTTTTACACGGCTAATACATTTGCATACTCAATTGTAAAATTGAAAACAAAAAGTTCACATCTCAGCTAATAATGCATGTATCCACTTTAGAATTTGTATTTATAATAGTTTTTACACGGCTAATACATTTGCATACTCAATTGTAAATTTGTAAACAAAAAGTTCACAACTCAGCTAATAATGCCTGTATCCACTTCAGAATTTGTATTTATAATAGTTTTTACACGTCTATTACATTTGCATACTCAATTGTAAATTTGTAAACAAAAAGTTCACAACTCCGCTAATAATGCATGTATCCACGGCAGAATTTGTATTTATATTAGTTTTTACACGGCTAATACATTTGCATACTCAATTGTAAATTTGTAAACAAAAAGTTCACAACTCAGCTAATAATGCATGTATCCACTTCAGAATTTGTATTTATAACAGTTTTTACACGGCTAATACATTTGCATACTCAATTGTAAAATTGAAAACAAAAAGTTCACATCTCAGCTAATAATGCATGTATCCACTTTAGAATTTGTATTTATAATAGTTTTTACACGTCTATTACATTTGCATACTAAATTGTAAATTTGTAAACAAAAAGTTCACATCTCAGCTAATAATGAAATTTGTAAACAAAAAGTTCACAACTCAGCTAATAATGCATGTATCCACTTAAGAATTTAGTATTTATATTAGTTTTTACATGGCTAATACATTTGCATACTCAATTGTAAATTTGTAAACAAAAAGTTCACAACTCAGCTAATAATGCCTGTATCCACTTCAGAATTTGTATTTATATTAGTTTTTACATGGCTAATACATTTGCATACTCAATTGTAAATTTGTAAACAAAAAGTTCACAACTCCGCTAATAATGCATGTATCCACGGCAGAATTTGTATTTATATTAGTTTTTACAAGGCTAATACATTTGCATACTCAATTGTAAATTTGTAAACAAAAAGTTCACAACTCAGCTAATAATGCCTGTATCCACTTCAGAATTTGTATTTATAACAGTTTTTACACGGCTAATACATTTGCATACTCAATTGTAAATTTGTAAACAAAAAGTTCACAACTCAGCTAATAATGCCTGTATCCACTTCAGAATTTGTATTTATAACAGTTTTTACACGGCTAATACATTTGCATACTCAATTGTAAAATTGAAAACAAAAAGTTCACATCTCAGCTAATAATGCATGTATCCACTTTAGAATTTGTATTTATAATAGTTTTTACACGTCTATTACATTTGCATACTAAATTGTAAATTTGTAAACAAAAAGTTCACAACTCAGCTAATAATGCCTGTATCCACTTCAGAATTTGTATTTATAATAGTTTTTACACGTCTATTACATTTGCATACTCAATTGTAAATTTGTAAACAAAAAGTTCACAACTCCGCTAATAATGCATGTATCCACGGCAGAATTTGTATTTATATTAGTTTTTACACGGCTAATACATTTGCATACTCAATTGTAAATTTGTAAACAAAAAGTTCACAACTCAGCTAATAATGCCTGTATCCACTTCAGAATTTGTATTTATATAAGTTTTTACATGGCTAATACATTTGCATACTCAATTGTAAATTTGTAAACAAAAAGTTCACAACTCCGCTAATAATGCATGTATCCACGGCAGAATTTGTATTTATATTAGTTTTTACAAGGCTAATACATTTGCATACTCAATTGTAAATTTGTAAACAAAAAGTTCACAACTCAGCTAATAATGCCTGTATCCACTTCAGAATTTGTATTTATAACAGTTTTTACACGGCTAATACATTTGCATACTCAATTGTAAAATTGAAAACAAAAAGTTCACATCTCAGCTAATAATGCATGTATCCACTTTAGAATTTGTATTTATAATAGTTTTTACACGTCTATTACATTTGCATACTAAATTGTAAATTTGTAAACAAAAAGTTCACATCTCAGCTAATAATGAAATTTGTAAACAAAAAGTTCACAACTCAGCTAATAATGCATGTATCCACTTAAGAATTTAGTATTTATATTAGTTTTTACATGGCTAATACATTTGCATACTCAATTGTAAATTTGTAAACAAAAAGTTCACAACTCAGCTAATAATGCCTGTATCCACTTCAGAATTTGTATTTATATTAGTTTTTACATGGCTAATACATTTGCATACTCAATTGTAAATTTGTAAACAAAAAGTTCACAACTCCGCTAATAATGCATGTATCCACGGCAGAATTTGTATTTATATTAGTTTTTACAAGGCTAATACATTTGCATACTCAATTGTAAATTTGTAAACAAAAAGTTCACAACTCAGCTAATAATGCCTGTATCCACTTCAGAATTTGTATTTATAACAGTTTTTACACGGCTAATACATTTGCATACTCAATTGTAAATTTGTAAACAAAAAGTTCACAACTCAGCTAATAATGCCTGTATCCACTTCAGAATTTGTATTTATAACAGTTTTTACACGGCTAATACATTTGCATACTCAATTGTAAAATTGAAAACAAAAAGTTCACATCTCAGCTAATAATGCATGTATCCACTTTAGAATTTGTATTTATAATAGTTTTTACACGGCTAATACATTTGCATACTCAATTGTAAATTTGTAAACAAAAAGTTCACAACTCAGCTAATAATGCCTGTATCCACTTCAGAATTTGTATTTATAATAGTTTTTACACGTCTATTACATTTGCATACTCAATTGTAAATTTGTAAACAAAAAGTTCACAACTCCGCTAATAATGCATGTATCCACGGCAGAATTTGTATTTATATTAGTTTTTACACGGCTAATACATTTGCATACTCAATTGTAAATTTGTAAACAAAAAGTTCACAACTCAGCTAATAATGCCTGTATCCACTTCAGAATTTGTATTTATATAAGTTTTTACATGGCTAATACATTTGCATACTCAATTGTAAATTTGTAAACAAAA
Organism: Drosophila kikkawai; assembly: GCF_030179895.1. Lineage (NCBI taxonomy): Eukaryota > Metazoa > Arthropoda > Insecta > Diptera > Drosophilidae > Drosophila > Drosophila kikkawai. Next base: position 21,282 of record NW_027222650.1, read on the forward strand.
AGTTCACAACTCCGCTAATAATGCATGTATCCACGGCAGAATTTGTATTTATATTAGTTTTTACAAGGCTAATACATTTGCATACTCAATTGTAAATTTGTAAACAAAAAGTTCACAACTCAGCTAATAATGCCTGTATCCACTTCAGAATTTGTATTTATAACAGTTTTTACACGGCTAATACATTTGCATACTCAATTGTAAAATTGAAAACAAAAAGTTCACATCTCAGCTAATAATGCATGTATCCACTTTAGAATTTGTATTTATAATAGTTTTTACACGTCTATTACATTTGCATACTAAATTGTAAATTTGTAAACAAAAAGTTCACATCTCAGCTAATAATGAAATTTGTAAACAAAAAGTTCACAACTCAGCTAATAATGCATGTATCCACTTAAGAATGTGTATAGTTTTTACACGGCTAATACATTTGCATACTCAATTGTGAATTTGTAAACAAAAAGTTCACAACTCCGCTAATAATGCATGTATCCACTTCAGAATTTGTATTTATATTAGTTTTTACAAGGCTAATACATTTGCATACTCAATTGTAAATTTGTAAACAAAAAGTTCACAACTCAGCTAATAATGCCTGTATCCACTTCAGAATTTTGTATTTATATTAGTTTTTACATGGCTAATACATTTGCATACTCAATTGTAAATTTGTAAACAAAAAGTTCACAACTCCGCTAATAATGCATGTATCCACGGCAGAATTTGTATTTATAATAGTTTTTACACGTCTATTACATTTGCATACTCAATTGTAAATTTGTAAACAAAAAGTTCACAACTCCGCTAATAATGCATGTATCCACGGCAGAATTTGTATTTATATTAGTTTTTACACGGCTAATACATTTGCATACTCAATTGTAAATTTGTAAACAAAAAGTTCACAACTCAGCTAATAATGCCTGTATCCACTTCAGAATTTGTATTTATATTAGTTTTTACATGGCTAATACATTTGCATACTCAATTGTAAATTTGTAAACAAAAAGTTCACAACTCAGCTAATAATGCCTGTATCCACTTCAGAATTTGTATTTATAATAGTTTTTACACGTCTATTACATTTGCATACTCAATTGTAAATTTGTAAACAAAAAGTTCACAACTCCGCTAATAATGCATGTATCCACGGCAGAATTTGTATTTATATTAGTTTTTACAAGGCTAATACATTTGCATACTCAATTGTAAATTTGTAAACAAAAAGTTCACAACTCAGCTAATAATGCCTGTATCCACTTCAGAATTTTGTATTTATATTAGTTTTTACATGGCTAATACATTTGCATACTCAATTGTGAATTTGTAAAAAAAAAGTTCACAACTCCGCTAATAATGCATGTATCCACGGCAGAATTTGTATTTATATTAGTTTTTACAAGGCTAATACATTTGCATACTCAATTGTAAATTTGTAAACAAAAAGTTCACAACTCAGCTAATAATGCCTGTATCCACTTTAGAATTTGTATTTATAATAGTTTTTACACGTCTATTACATTTGCATACTAAATTGTAAATTTGTAAACAAAAAGTTCACAACTCAGCTAATAATGCCTGTATCCACTTCAGAATTTGTATTTATAATAGTTTTTACACGTCTATTACATTTGCATACTCAATTGTAAATTTGTAAACAAAAAGTTCACAACTCCGCTAATAATGCATGTATCCACGGCAGAATTTGTATTTATATTAGTTTTTACACGGCTAATACATTTGCATACTCAATTGTAAATTTGTAAACAAAAAGTTCACAACTCAGCTAATAATGCCTGTATCCACTTCAGAATTTGTATTTATATTAGTTTTTACATGGCTAATACATTTGCATACTCAATTGTAAATTTGTAAACAAAAAGTTCACAACTCCGCTAATAATGCATGTATCCACGGCAGAATTTGTATTTATATTAGTTTTTACAAGGCTAATACATTTGCATACTCAATTGTAAATTTGTAAACAAAAAGTTCACAACTCAGCTAATAATGCATGTATCCACTTCAGAATTTGTATTTATAATAGTTTTTACACGTCTATTACATTTGCATACTAAATTGTAAATTTGTAAACAAAAAGTTCACATCTCAGCTAATAATGAAATTTGTAAACAAAAAGTTCACAACTCAGCTAATAATGCATGTATCCACTTAAGAATGTGTATAGTTTTTACACGGCTAATACATTTGCATACTCAATTGTGAATTTGTAAACAAAAAGTTCACAACTCCGCTAATAATGCATGTATCCACGGCAGAATTTGTATTTATATTAGTTTTTACAAGGCTAATACATTTGCATACTCAATTGTAAATTTGTAAACAAAAAGTTCACAACTCAGCTAATAATGCCTGTATCCACTTCAGAATTTTGTATTTATATTAGTTTTTACATGGCTAATACATTTGCATACTCAATTGTAAATTTGTAAACAAAAAGTTCACAACTCCGCTAATAATGCATGTATCCACGGCAGAATTTGTACTTAGATTAGTTTTTAGAAGGCTAATACATTTGCATACTCAATTGTAAATTTGTAAACAAAAAGTTCACAACTCAGCTAATAATGCCTGTATCCACTTCAGAATTTGTATTTATATTAGTTTTTACATGGCTAATACATTTGCATACTCAATTGTAAATTTGTAAACAAAAAGTTCACAACTCCGCTAATAATGCATGTATCCACTGCAGAATTTGTACTTAGATTAGTTTTTAGAAGGCTAATACATTTGCATACTCAATTGTAAATTTGTAAACAAAAAGTTCACAACTCAGCTAATAATGCCTGTATCCACTTCAGAATTTGTATTTATATTAGTTTTTACATGGCTAATACATTTGCATACTCAATTGTAAATTTGTAAACAAAAAGTTCACATCTCAGCTAATAATGAAATTTGTAAACAAAAAGTTCACAACTCAGGTAATAATGCATGTATCCACGGCAGAATTTGTACTTATATTAGTTTTTATAAGGCTAATACATTTGCATACTCAATTGTAAATTTGTAAACAAAAAGTTCACAACTCAGCTAATAATGCCTGTATCCACTTCAGAATTTAGTATTTATATTAGTTTTTACATGGCTAATACATTTGCATACTCAATTGTAAATTTGTAAACAAAAAGTTCACAACTCCGCTAATAATGCATGTATCCACGGCAGAATTTGTACTTAGATTAGTTTTTAGAAGGCTAATACATTTGCATACTCAATTGTAAATTTGTAAACAAAAAGTTCACAACTCAGCTAATAATGCCTGTATCCACTTCAGAATTTGTATTTATATTAGTTTTTACATGGCTAATACATTTGCATACTCAATTGTAAATTTGTAAACAAAAAGTTCACAACTCCGCTAATAATGCATGTATCCACGGCAGAATTTGTATTTATATTAGTTTTTACAAGGCTAATACATTTGCATACTCAATTGTAAATTTGTAAACAAAAAGTTCACAACTCAGCTAATAATGCCTGTATCCACTTCAGAATTTGTATTTATAACAGTTTTTACACGGCTAATACATTTGCATACTCAATTGTAAAATTGAAAACAAAAAGTTCACATCTCAGCTAATAATGCATGTATCCACTTTAGAATTTGTATTTATAATAGTTTTTACACGTCTATTACATTTGCATACTAAATTGTAAATTTGTAAACAAAAAGTTCACATCTCAGCTAATAATGAAATTTGTAAACAAAAAGTTCACAACTCAGCTAATAATGCATGTATCCACTTAAGAATGTGTATAGTTTTTACACGGCTAATACATTTGCATACTCAATTGTGAATTTGTAAACAAAAAGTTCACAACTCCGCTAATAATGCATGTATCCACGGCAGAATTTGTATTTATATTAGTTTTTACAAGGCTAATACATTTGCATACTCAATTGTAAATTTGTAAACAAAAAGTCCACAACTCAGCTAATAATGCCTGTATCCACTTCAGAATTTTGTATTTATATTAGTTTTTACATGGCTAATACATTTGCATACTCAATTGTAAATTTGTAAACAAAAAGTTCACAACTCCGCTAATAATGCATGTATCCACGGCAGAATTTGTACTTAGATTAGTTTTTAGAAGGCTAATACATTTGCATACTCAATTGTAAATTTGTAAACAAAAAGTTCACAACTCAGCTAATAATGCCTGTATCCACTTCAGAATTTGTATTTATATTAGTTTTTACATGGCTAATACATTTGCATACTCAATTGTAAATTTGTAAACAAAAAGTTCACAACTCAGCTAATAATGCCTGTATCCACTTCAGAATTTGTATTTATATTAGTTTTTACAAGGCTAATACATTTGCATACTCAATTGTAAATTTGTAAACAAAAAGTTCACAACTCAGCTAATAATGCCTGTATCCACTTCAGAATTTGTATTTATATTAGTTTTTACATGGCTAATACATTTGCATACTCAATTGTAAATTTGTAAACAAAAAGTTCACAACTCCGCTAATAATGCCTGTATCCACTTCAGAATTTGTATTTATATTAGTTTTTACAAGGCTAATACATTTGCATACTAAATTGTAAATTTGTAAACAAAAAGTTCACATCTCAGCTAATAATGAAATTTGTAAACAAAAAGTTCACAACTCAGCTAATAATGCATGTATCCACTTAAGAATGTGTATAGTTTTTACACGGCTAATACATTTGCATACTCAATTGTGAATTTGTAAACAAAAAGTTCACAACTCCGCTAATAATGCATGTATCCACGGCAGAATTTGTATTTATATTAGTTTTTACAAGGCTAATACATTTGCATACTCAATTGTAAATTTGTAAACAAAAAGTTCACAACTCAGCTAATAATGCCTGTATCCACTTCAGAATTTTGTATTTATATTAGTTTTTACATGGCTAATACATTTGCATACTCAATTGTAAATTTGTAAACAAAAAGTTCACAACTCCGCTAATAATGCATGTATCCACGGCAGAATTTGTACTTAGATTAGTTTTTAGAAGGCTAATACATTTGCATACTCAATTGTAAATTTGTAAACAAAAAGTTCACAACTCAGGTAATAATGCATGTATCCATGGCAGAATTTGTACTTATATTAGTTTTTACAAGGCTAATACTTTTGCATACTCAATTGTAAATTTGTAAACAAAAAGTTCACAACTCCGCTAATAATGAATGTATCCACGGCAGAATTTGTATTTATATTAGTTTTTACAAGGCTAATACATTTGCATACTCAATTGTAAATTTGTAAACAAAAAGTTCACAACTCAGCTAATAATGCCTGTATCCACTTCAGAATTTGTATTTATATTAGTTTTTACATGGCTAATACATTTGCATACTCAATTGTAAATTTGTAAACAAAAAGTTCACAACTCCGCTAATAATGCCTGTATCCACTTCAGAATTTGTATTTATATTAGTTTTTACAAGGCTAATACATTTGCATACTCAATTGTAAATTTGTAAACAAAAAGTTCACAACTCAGCTAATAATGCCTGTATCCACTTCAGAATTTAGTATTTATATTAGTTTTTACATGGCTAATACATTTGCATACTCAATTGTAAATTTGTAAACAAAAAGTTCACAACTCCGCTAATAATGCATGTATCCACGGCAGAATTTGTACTTAGATTAGTTTTTAGAAGGCTAATACATTTGCATACTCAATTGTAAATTTGTAAACAAAAAGTTCACAACTCAGCTAATAATGCCTGTATCCACTTCAGAATTTGTATTTATATTAGTTTTTACATGGCTAATACATTTGCATACTCAATTGTAAATTTGTAAACAAAAAGTTCACAACTCCGCTAATAATGCATCTATCCACGGCAGAATTTGTATTTATATTAGTTTTTACAAGGCTAATACATTTGCATACTCAATTGTAAATTTGTAAACAAAAAGTTCACAACTCAGCTAATAATGCCTGTATCCACTTCAGAATTTGTATTTATAACAGTTTTTACACGGCTAATACATTTGCATACTCAATTGTAAAATTGAAAACAAAAAGTTCACATCTCAGCTAATAATGCATGTATCCACTTTAGAATTTGTATTTATAATAGTTTTTACACGTCTATTACATTTGCATACTAAATTGTAAATTTGTAAACAAAAAGTTCACATCTCAGCTAATAATGAAATTTGTAAACAAAAAGTTCACAACTCAGCTAATAATGCATGTATCCACTTAAGAATGTGTATAGTTTTTACACGGCTAATACATTTGCATACTCAATTGTGAATTTGTAAACAAAAAGTTCACAACTCCGCTAATAATGCATGTATCCACGGCAGAATTTGTATTTATATTAGTTTTTACAAGGCTAATACATTTGCATACGCAATTGTAAATTTGTAAACAAAAAGTTCACAACTCAGCTAATAATGCCTGTATCCACTTCAGAATTTTGTATTTATATTAGTTTTTACATGGCTAATACATTTGCATACTCAATTGTAAATTTGTAAACAAAAAGTTCACAACTCCGCTAATAATGCATGTATCCACGGCAGAATTTGTACTTAGATTAGTTTTTAGAAGGCTAATACATTTGCATACTCAATTGTAAATTTGTAAACAAAAAGTTCACAACTCAGCTAATAATGCCTGTATCCACTTCAGAATTTGTATTTATATTAGTTTTTACATGGCTAATACATTTGCATACTCAATTGTAAATTTGTAAACAAAAAGTTCACAACTCCGCTAATAATGCATGTATCCACTGCAGAATTTGTACTTAGATTAGTTTTTAGAAGGCTAATACATTTGCATACTCAATTGTAAATTTGTAAACAAAAAGTTCACAACTCAGCTAATAATGCCTGTATCCACTTCAGAATTTGTATTTATATTAGTTTTTACATGGCTAATACATTTGCATACTCAATTGTAAATTTGTAAACAAAAAGTTCACATCTCAGCTAATAATGAAATTTGTAAACAAAAAGTTCACAACTCAGGTAATAATTCATGTATCCACGGCAGAATTTGTACTTATATTAGTTTTTATAAGGCTAATACATTTGCATACTCAATTGTAAATTTGTAAACAAAAAGTTCACAACTCAGCTAATAATGCCTGTATCCACTTCAGAATTTAGTATTTATATTAGTTTTTACATGGCTAATACATTTGCATACTCAATTGTAAATTTGTAAACAAAAAGTTCACAACTCCGCTAATAATGCATGTATCCACGGCAGAATTTGTACTTAGATTAGTTTTTAGAAGGCTAATACATTTGCATACTCAATTGTAAATTTGTAAACAAAAAGTTCACAACTCAGCTAATAATGCCTGTATCCACTTCAGAATTTGTATTTATATTAGTTTTTACATGGCTAATACATTTGCATACTCAATTGTAAATTTGTAAACAAAAAGTTCACAACTCCGCTAATAATGCATGTATCCACGGCAGAATTTGTATTTATATTAGTTTTTACAAGGCTAATACATTTGCATACTCAATTGTAAATTTGTAAACAAAAAGTTCACAACTCAGCTAATAATGCCTGTATCCACTTCAGAATTTGTATTTATAACAGTTTTTACACGGCTAATACATTTGCATACTCAATTGTAAAATTGAAAACAAAAAGTTCACATCTCAGCTAATAATGCATGTATCCACTTTAGAATTTGTATTTATAATAGTTTTTACACGTCTATTACATTTGCATACTAAATTGTAAATTTGTAAACAAAAAGTTCACATCTCAGCTAATAATGAAATTTGTAAACAAAAAGTTCACAACTCAGCTAATAATGCATGTATCCACTTAGGAATGTGTATAGTTTTTACACGGCTAATACATTTGCATACTCAATTGTGAATTTGTAAACAAAAAGTTCACAACTCCGCTAATAATGCATGTATCCACGGCAGAATTTGTATTTATATTAGTTTTTACAAGGCTAATACATTTGCATACTCAATTGTAAATTTGTAAACAAAAAGTTCACAGCTCAGCTAATAATGAAATTTGTAAACAAAAAGTTCACAACTCAGGTAATAATGCATGTATCCATGGCAGAATTTGTACTTATATTAGTTTTTACAAGGCTAATACTTTTGCATACTCAATTGTAAATTTGTAAACAAAAAGTTCACAACTCAGCTAATAATGCCTGTATCCACTTCAGAATTTGTATTTATATTAGTTTTTACAAGGCTAATACATTTGCATACTCAATTGTAAATTTGTAAACAAAAAGTTCACAACTCAGCTAATAATGCCTGTATCCACTTCAGAATTTGTATTTATATTAGTTTTTACAAGGCTAATACATTTGCATACTCAATTGTAAATTTGTAAACAAAAAGTTCACAACTCAGCTAATAATGCCTGTATCCACTTCAGAATTTAGTATTTATATTCGTTTTTACACGGCTAATACATTTGCATACTCAATTGTAAATTTGTAAACAAAAAGTTCACAGCTCAGCTAATAATGAAATTTGTAAACAAAAAGTTCACAACTCAGGTAATAATGCATGTATCCATGGCAGAATTTGTACTTATATTAGTTTTTACAAGGCTAATACTTTTGCATACTCAATTGTAAATTTGTAAACAAAAAGTTCACAACTCCGCTAATAATGAATGTATCCACGGCAGAATTTGTATTTATATTAGTTTTTACAAGGCTAATACATTTGCATACTCAATTGTAAATTTGTAAACAAAAAGTTCACAACTCAGCTAATAATGCCTGTATCCACTTCAGAATTTGTATTTATATTAGTTTTTACATGGCTAATACATTTGCATACTCAATTGTAAATTTGTAAACAAAAAGTTCACATCTCAGCTAATAATGAAATTTGTAAACAAAAAGTTCACAACTCAGCTAATAATGCATGTATCCACTTAAGAATGTGTATAGTTTTTACACGGCTAATACATTTGCATACTCAATTGTGAATTTGTAAACAAAAAGTTCACAACTCCGCTAATAATGCATGTATCCACGGCAGAATTTGTATTTATATTAGTTTTTACAAGGCTAATACATTTGCATACTCAATTGTAAATTTGTAAACAAAAAGTTCACAACTCAGCTAATAATGCCTGTATCCACTTCAGAATTTTGTATTTATATTAGTTTTTACATGGCTAATACATTTGCATACTCAATTGTAAATTTGTAAACAAAAAGTTCACAACTCCGCTAATAATGCATGTATCCACGGCAGAATTTGTACTTAGATTAGTTTTTAGAAGGCTAATACATTTGCATACTCAATTGTAAATTTGTAAACAAAAAGTTCACAACTCAGCTAATAATGCCTGTATCCACTTCAGAATTTGTATTTATATTAGTTTTTACATGGCTAATACATTTGCATACTCAATTGTAAATTTGTAAACAAAAAGTTCACATCTCAGCTAATAATGAAATTTGTAAACAAAAAGTTCACAACTCAGGTAATAATGCATGTATCCACGGCAGAATTTGTACTTATATTAGTTTTTATAAGGCTAATACATTTGCATACTCAATTGTAAATTTGTAAACAAAAAGTTCACAACTCAGCTAATAATGCCTGTATCCACTTCAGAATTTAGTATTTATATTAGTTTTTACATGGCTAATACATTTGCATACTCAATTGTAAATTTGTAAACAAAAAGTTCACAACTCCGCTAATAATGCATGTATCCACGGCAGAATTTGTACTTAGATTAGTTTTTAGAAGGCTAATACATTTGCATACTCAATTGTAAATTTGTAAACAAAAAGTTCACAACTCAGCTAATAATGCCTGTATCCACTTCAGAATTTGTATTTATATTAGTTTTTACATGGCTAATACATTTGCATACTCAATTGTAAATTTGTAAACAAAAAGTTCACAACTCCGCTAATAATGCATGTATCCACGGCAGAATTTGTATTTATATTAGTTTTTACATGGCTAATACATTTGCATACTCAATTGTAAATTTGTAAACAAAAAGTTCACATCTCAGCTAATAATGAAATTTGTAAACAAAAAGTTCACAACTCAGGTAATAATGCATGTATCCACGGCAGAATTTGTACGTATATTAGTTTTTATAAGGCTAATACATTTGCATACTCAATTGTAAATTTGTAAACAAAAAGTTCACAACTCAGCTAATAATGCCTGTATCCACTTCAGAATTTAGTATTTATATTAGTTTTTACATGGCTAATACATTTGCATACTCAATTGTAAATTTGTAAACAAAAAGTTCACAACTCCGCTAATAATGCATGTATCCACGGCAGAATTTGTACTTAGATTAGTTTTTAGAAGGCTAATACATTTGCATACTCAATTGTAAATTTGTAAACAAAAAGTTCACAACTCAGCTAATAATGCCTGTATCCACTTCAGAATTTGTATTTATAACAGTTTTTACACGGCTAATACATTTGCATACTCAATTGTAAATTTGAAAACAAAAAGTTCACATCTCAGCTAATAATGCATGTATCCACTTTAGAATTTGTATTTATAATAGTTTTTACACGTCTATTACATTTGCATACTAAATTGTAAATTTGTAAACAAAAAGTTCACATCTCAGCTAATAATGAAATTTGTAAACAAAAAGTTCACAACTCAGCTAATAATGCATGTATCCACTTAGGAATGTGTATAGTTTTTACACGGCTAATACATTTGCATACTCAATTGTGAATTTGTAAACAAAAAGTTCACAACTCCGCTAATAATGCATGTATCCACGGCAGAATTTGTATTTATATTAGTTTTTACAAGGCTAATACATTTGCATACTCAATTGTAAATTTGTAAACAAAAAGTTCACAGCTCAGCTAATAATGAAATTTGTAAACAAAAAGTTCACAACTCAGGTAATAATGCATGTATCCATGGCAGAATTTGTACTTATATTAGTTTTTACAAGGCTAATACTTTTGAATACTCAATTGTAAATTTGTAAACAAAAAGTTCACAACTCAGTTAATAATGCCTGTATCCACTTCAGAATTTGTATTTATATTAGTTTTTACAAGGCTAATACATTTGCATACTCAATTGTAAATTTGTAAACAAAATGTTCACAACTCAGCTAATAATGCCTGTATCCACTTCAGAATTTGTATTTATATTAGTTTTTACAAGGCTAATACATTTGCATACTCAATTGTAAATTTGTAAACAAAAAGTTCACAACTCAGCTAATAATGCCTGTATCCACTTCAGAATTTAGTATTTATATTCGTTTTTACACGGCTAATACATTTGCATACTCAATTGTAAATTTGTAAACAAAAAGTTCACAGCTCAGCTAATAATGAAATTTGTAAACAAAAAGTTCACAACTCAGGTAATAATGCATGTATCCATGGCAGAATTTGTACTTATATTAGTTTTTACAAGGCTAATACTTTTGCATACTCAATTGTAAATTTGTAAACAAAAAGTTCACAACTCCGCTAATAATGAATGTATCCACGGCAGAATTTGTATTTATATTAGTTTTTACAAGGCTAATACATTTGCATACTCAATTGTTAATTTGTAAACAAAAAGTTCACAACTCAGCTAATAATGCCTGTATCCACTTCAGAATTTGTATTTATATTAGTTTTTACATGGCTAATACATTTGCATACTCAATTGTAAATTTGTAAACAAAAAGTTCACAACTCCGCTAATAATGCATGTATCCACGGCAGAATTTGTATTTATATTCGTTTTTACACGGCTAATACATTTGCATACTCAATTGTAAATTTGTAAACAAAAAGTTCACAGCTCAGCTAATAATGCCTGTATCGACTTCCGAATTTGTATTTATATTAGTTTTTACACGGCATACTCAATTGTAAATTTGTAAACAAAAAGTTCACAGCGCAGCTAATAATGCCTGTATCCACTTCAGAATTTGTATTTATATTAGTTTTTACAAGGCTAATACATTTGCATACTCAATTGTAAATTTGTTCATTTCGCATTCGACCTTCATCGAGTGCAGACGTGCTTACGGACGACCGCTACGCGGGGTTTATTCTCGAAGTGTTTTTTCATGGTGAAAAAGTAAATTCGGAACTCTAAACTACGTACTGTCAGCTAGGCCAAGCCCTACAGTGCGTATGACATACGGACACTAGTGCGTGAGACGTGTTTTTGAGCTGCAAAGTTCATTTATATTGTGCCACGCGTAACAAGCTCAAAATAATGAGCGGCGATCAAAAGAATGAGCGTAGAACCTCTGTAAACCAAAGAAACGGTGTTTTCTCTTATTTCTCAACTCGCGATATCGAAGCAGAAAAAACGTCTACCAAGCCCATCCCGGCTCTACTGACCGCCGACGGCACGAGAGCGCGCTCTTGCTCTCCCGCCCTACTTATTCCAGCTCCTACATCTTGGAGCTCCCAATGCCAAACCCCACCACCAGCGGCTTCGATGGAAGACGCACCAACAACAAGCAGAGCTGCAATTTCTGCAAACGCATCAAAAGCAACAGCAACAACTAAACCAACGACCAATATTGCGAAATCGGTGCCAACGGCCGCAGCGCAAAATACAATGGTAACAAAAACCGTGAGCTCCGATAAGCAACAAGCGGTTCCGGCCATACAGACTGGCATGGATCGCTATATCCAAATTAAGCGTAAGCTTAGCCCCCATAACACGGTTGGTAACAAGCCTAAGATCAACCGTGTCACCAAAAGCTACGACCCAAACAACACCAACAAATTTTCTCCGCTAGCAGCTGGTGAGAATAATGAAGCAGAGCTGGAGCAGGAGACTCAAAAACAGCCAAAGCCCCCACCTATATATATAAGGGAGAAAAGTTCAAACGCCCTGGTCAACAAAATTGTTGCGGTGGTCGGGGACGGAAACTTTCATGTTGTTCCGATTATTAAAGGGAACATCTGCGAAACCAAAGTTCAAACCAAAACAGAAGAACACTTTCGAGCTGTGTCTAATTACCTGCAGGAAGCAAAAAAGAGCTTTTACACCTACCAACTAAAAAGCAGCAAGGGGCTGCAAGTAGTGCTGAAAGGAATTGAACCAGATGTCGCCCCCTCCGAGATACTAGAAGCCCTGAAAGGCAAGGGTTTCTTTGCCAAGAATGTTAGCAACATTATCAACAAAAACAAAAAGCCGCAACCTCTTTTCAAAGTCGAACTTGAGCCAGACAGTAAAGCCCTAAAGAAGAATGAAGTTCACCCGATCTACAAGTTGTAGTTCCTACTGCATCGAAGAATCTCCGTGGAAGAACCTCACAAACGCAACGGTCCTGTGCAATGCACGAATTGCCAGGAGTATGGTCATACAAGGACATACTGCACCCTTCGGTCAGTCTGCGTAGTCTGTGGAGACTTCCACAACTCCGCACACTGCCCTGCGAACAAAGAAGACCCCAACACGAAAAAATGTGGAAACTGCGGAGGAAACCATACAGCTAACTACAGAGGCTGTGAGGTCTACAAGGAGCTGAAGAGTCGCATGCGAAGAGCGACAGCTACACGCCAACAAAATACACAAAATGTGTATTTTAATTCAAAAACTACTCCAGATGTATTTTTTGCCAAAGCAGCCAGATCTTCTTTTGGTCCGCTAAATGCCCCCACGGAGATGCCCGAGACGCCGAAGCTCTACGGACAGGTATGCAAAATCCACTCCCCTCAAACTTGTAGTGTACGTAGTTTTAAATATTTTTATTATGTGGCCTTTTTATAGAGGGTGGTAGTTACTATAAAAGAGGACCTTGTACTTCCTTCGCTAGGGATGCGCACACTTGCTATGCTCGGGTCAAGCTCGCCGTAGGTCGGGGTTCTTTTAGCTAGGGATAGTACGACGCTACTACATTTAATTAGTGCGGCTTATTCAAAACAATAAATCATAATCAAGCTGAACTAGAGAAATAATATCGGAGACTGAATCTATAAATATACTACGGATGCACGCCGACTCGCGTTAAAGCTGAACTAAGGATTCTGATAGGTATTGGGAATTAAGGTGTTAATAATTCCATGAGTCTTTACCCTCCCTACCATGACAATGTTGCTTAAATTCCTCATTGTCCCTTAGCCGAGTTCAAATAACCCTACCACATAATAAAGTAAATGTCCGACACAAGTACTCGACAAACCATTAAAATTATTTATTCAACATTCATATTCAATAAATTTCTATTTCATTTGTAAATCCATTTCTCCAAATTTATTTTCATTGATTCTAAATTTAATTTTAATTACAAATAACAAATCTTAATCTATCTTCTATTCTTTCCTATTTATTCCCTAACCCATAGTTTAATTCATAATATTTAATATTTAATAAGAAGTAGTAATAAGCATTTATATATCAATTAAAGAAAATTCAAATTATTATAGATCAAGAGCAAGATTTCAAACGACACTAGAGCGGCATTTTATAGAACTTTTATAATGGGTATTTGTTGTTCTTGTTGTTGTTTTATTTAGTACTCACGACCTTTTAATTATCCACTCCATGATGTGTGCGTAAAGTTGGGCCCAAGTTCACGTCGACATTGAAGAGCTGTTGGTCAAATTTATAGAACCTGTAGTAGCCAAGAGGCAGGTGCTCACTAGATACTGTGGGTTTTCCAGTGTACAATCGGATCGGTATTTGTGCACTTCTTGCTATGCTCGGTTCAAAGCTCGTCGGATATGGCGTGGGCCTTCCTCACCGATTATAAGTCACACCCTTTCACTACTGTAATAAAAGTTTAAGTGCACATTCTGTAAACTAAATGATTGGTCAACGGTTGAATTAATCGGACGTACGGACGGACCCTAAAGAGTAGGTATAAGAGAGGAACACTCGCGTTGTGGGTGGCTGAAGTGTCATCCGCCCCCACGTCTTTACCCTCCCTGCCGTGGTAAACTCTGATAATTTAAGTGTTACCCCTTAACTAAGTTCATCTTTTCGATCTTAGCTCATTCTGAAGTAATTCGACATCCACTTGCTGTATTAACATAGAACAAAGATATACGTTTTTACTCCATTATAATTTCGTTAAACTTCAGGATAATTCATAATTCTGTCTCTTATAATTATTAATCATTTTCTTAATTTATCTAATCCCTGGATATTTATCTCTACGTTAATTGAAATTCATATAAACAAACGCGTAAATGTGCGGCTCGCTTAGGATCCCGTTTAAGTTATACATACGATCGATATATATATATATACAGAATAAATCAAATATGCGGCCTTGGTGCCAATTTACTTTCGATATACTGACTTACGCTCAGATCCTCCGCTGCTGGTTCGTTGGGCCCATCGAAGTTGCAGGTGCTGATGGCTGTTAGTTGGAAAGTTCAGAAACGATATTTAAATGGGACGCTCGCGTTCGCATTCACATATTACGCTAAACGGCAGAAAAGCAACAACAATATCAGTTACTTTCTATCTAATGTTACGCATTACTCTAAATTTAATCGATCTCAAAACTTTACGTCCTTCGGGTTACTGGAATCATCCAGCGGGAGCGCGCTGCTCACCGCGACGCGCCTCCAACTTCTTCGACAGGTCACATGCCTGCCGCTCAAGCGAGCTCTCTATCCGGCTGCGCCTGCTCCTGCCTAGTCTCCGCTCAGCTACCTTCGCTGCACCTCCACTGTTCCTACTGGCTTATGCTCGAAAAGGTAATGCTTAGCCGCTGTCCATACAGCCGAATCGCCTTAGTTGGGGCTGCACGAGGCCGGTTACATTACTCCGAGAACTCAGACACAGGCCGCCTCTGGTCTGACTCTTGGAGATTTCTCGCTCCCGGTTGAGTGCGGTCGCACTCGGATCGCTATAGCTCCTTGGCAGCCGACGTGGCAAAGCAGAGGTTCCCAAAAAGTAGGGTTACGCGCACGTGCTGCGTTGGCCGCACGTCGACGTCTCTGCCGCCGTAGGGCCTCCGAAAAGTTAGGTTATGGCCGCTCGGTCGCACAGCGTTGGGCTGCACGTCGACGTCGCTGCCGCCGTAGGGCTTCCAAAGAGTAAGGTTATGGCCGCTCGGTTGCACCGCGCCGCCTTGTTCGCTGCCACGCCGGCGATACGCCACGCTTAGCGAAGGACGTAAGAGCCGTCGCCTAGCGCCAAACTAGCCCTGCACAACAAAAGGGTTAACTACACTATAAACTCTGCCGTTCCGTAGTTAATATTTACCCGTTCTCACTCGTGCACAACACTTATTAAGTTTTGTCACTGGTCTCTTGCTGGCACTTTACTATTAATTCGATTGAAACTGTATAATCCACGTGCCGGAATTATTATAGTAAAAATGATCTACGATGCGTGTGCTTTGCTCTGGTTTTCAATTTCAAGTGAGCGAGCGTCACAAAATTTCTCTACACGCAGCGTGCCTTGCATAGCAAACGAGCCAAAAGCTACGGGACTTTTCCCAAATCCTTTCTCGCGCTCTCGATGCTCGCGAGCGAAGGACTGGAGGAAGGAAAAATAAGCCAAAAATCGTACGATTTCGCTGGCGCTGCGAATGCAGGTAGAAGAAAAACGGCTTGTTCTGGAAGGCGCTACCCTACACTCTATTCGCGGCATATGCGTTTCGATGGGTCGGTTCTATCATTTAAACTTACGATTATACTTATTTATATTTTCCTAATTGTTTTCCCTGCCCTTACCCTCTGACCCCTACACCACAGTTAACTCATCGAGAGTCCTACTCGAAGAGGTTTTAACTGAAAAAGGTCAGACAAGAATCGTTCTAGCTCTTTATGTCTTTCAGGTGATACACCCCTAAGGATTTCCCGACATCGTTTTCTAATTCATAGTAAATATGGCTAAGCTTCTTAGTAACTGTCGCTTTCATAAAGACTGGAGCCAGCTTACTGTTGAATTGTTTAGCCGCATTGCTTTGCGCAAAACTACGGGCATACACACCGACTTTAAAACATGCTGAACGCGAGCGCAAATTATAAACTTTTGCATTGTTTTCATGCGTTTCCTTAATTTTCTTCTGTGCTTGATTACGTGCTAGCTGCATGACATCAGGCGTTTTCAACAAAGTATCATCCTGTAACGACTTAATGTTTCTTAGTAATTCATAGTCCTTTCCGTTCATGATCATATTCTGTACTTCGGCAAACACAAGATTCTCCTTAGCTGGTGAGATGGGCCAATGCCTCTGTTTTACCGGCTTCGCTTGACCAACGTCTATGGAATGTTCAATTAGTTGAGTTCGACCTAATCCTTCTGACTCGTAAGAGGGAAGCTTAGAGATTACAGTCTCTAGCCTCTTCTGTTGCTCGATCGAAAGGACATGCGTTTTCGGGCTATCGTCCGGATCTTCGTCTCGCCCTACGTCAAGTTCAGCTACACTTCCGGTCTCTTCCATTATTTTGGACAATAGACCGAAGTCTCGCCAGAAATCAACTCCCAGATATATATATATATCTTTCTTCAGCCCTGGGATCACAAAAAATTCGACTGGATGTGTACGATTTCGATAATTGATGTCTGCCACGAGTCTGCCTACGACTGAGCACTCGGAGTTATTCGCGGTTTTAATGCGACCTGAACATTTTCGTAAATTTGGGTTCTGAACTAAGTCTCTAGCAGCGTTGCCTCCGATACAGCTTATCGTTGCTCCTGAATCGAGTAACGCCACATAGCGCTTACCCACTAAATCGATTTCCGTGTATAAACGGTTATCGGAATTCATAAAAACTGCTGCTATCAACTTTTTCCGGTTCTTTCGAACCTTGTTCCAAAATGATCGTGCTCTTAGTGTTGAACGTCCGGGTTTGCGAGTGTCAATACTGCTGCAAACGTCTGCGAATATTCTTCGTCTGGCTCCAGCGTACTGTGCTTCACGTATATGATACGGTTGGTTAACTTTTGCTGTGTTTGGGTGTACTTCTTGCAGATTTAAAACTTCACACGGTTCTGTCTGCGTACCACTACTGGATTTTAATGTTTCGGATGCGACGCGTGGATTTTGGCCGACGCATCCCTTTGTCGGTTTTCCGATGGTCTACAGTGCTGACAGTTCGGCTTAAAAGTGTTTTTGGCTCCGCATCCATAACAGAAGATGCTGCGAACTTCGAGACACTCGTCGAACCTATGGCCTATCTTATCGCAGTTCCAACATCTTATCTGATTAGTCTGTAGGGCTGACACATCTTCTCGACCTACATCCTCGGATTCCTGTTCTAGTTGAGCAATATAAGGTCGTGTTCCGACTTGGTTCTTCCCTTGCTGCGGTCTATTCTGCTTACAAAACTGTTCGTGCGTTCGTATCTCTTCCCTTAAGGTGACTAAGGAATCTATGCGCAAATGCATCAACTCGTACCTCAGCGATGGCTTCGCATGTCGAATCAGCAGTTCAACTAACGACTGCTCTGAAAGTCGAGTACTCAAGCGCGAAACCAACTTTTCTATTTGGAATTGGTACTCTTCGAATGGTTCCCTGTCTGCTTGACGCCTACTATTGATAGATTCCCATATGTCCATGTCTGTATCCACATCTCGAAATTTCTGTCTAAATTCCCTGCAAAACTCTGCCCATGTAAAATTCGTACATGCTTGGTGGAATTTCCAATACCACTCATTCGCTTTGCCGGTAAAGAACAGATGTAGGTGATCACAAAGAAGCTGATGATCTCCGTTCAAGTTTTGTTGGGCTAGTGCTTGTACTCTGTACAGAAAATCCTCTGTCTGCAAGCCATCTTTGGCTCCATCAAATTTGATGTGCCAACTCTGGATAATACCGGGCACCTTCTCCGGCTGCACCGAAGTGTGCGACCTCTCAGAGTTTCGACTAGATTGTCGATTCCCTAATCTCTCGTTTCGCTCCCTGTTCGGTAAGTTCAATCCTGACCCTGGCTGAGTTTGACCTACTGCGAAAGCTTGTCCCTGTGTTACATTGTTCATGCTTCTCCTACTCGGGGATTGGGCATTCTGTTCGAGCTGCAAATTCGATATCTGTGATTGTATGAAAAGAGTCAAATCCTGCATAAGCTTCTGTTGCTGAGACTGCATTGCTGCTTGAACTACTCTACCTATTTCTTCGACACTCTCTGCTCTAGATGAATCGAGAACTGATGGTGTATTAGCGCTTCTATCGCGCTGCTGCGCCACGTTACTACGTTGCTGAGACCTAGTAACCATACCTCTGCGTTGCCCCAAACTTCGACCTCTTCTTGGTTCATTCCTGTTACGGCCTCGGTTTGTGATAAGATTGCTGCTGCCTTCGCCAGCGTCATATTCATTGGGTGCTCTTCCTGACTCGGATCTTTGTTCTGCATCTGCCAATTCGGCTAATAAGTTATTGTTCGATACTGACAACTGCTGCACCGTGCATGGTTGATTGCAAGTCGGACACGAGTTCGTTACTGACAAGTGATCTCTAATACATTGATGATGAAATCGATGATTATAAGGAGAAGCTGCTGTCAGATCGTTCACGCTTAAAGGTCGTGTGCATAGAATGCAAACACTCTCGTCATTATTAGAAGCGGCTGCTAAATTCTCGAAGCTATGATGAATACGCATTTTCTTCTTCTGTAACTGTTATTGGTTGCTTAATATTTTCAAATTATGGTCTTTGTTTTTCCAGCTAGTTTCTGTCGAATACCTTCTTGCTGAGCGTTCTCTCCTAACCAACTCTATACTAATATTGTCTATATTGTTGCGGCTTTGTAGGTTTGTATTCGCTGTATTGGTCATCCATCGAAGTTCCTCTGACCACTTGATATTCCTAAATACGCGTACAGTACCTTTTGCCAGTAGTCTAAACTGTCGCCTTTGGATAGTATTCTGCGCTCGGTTAGCACTGGTCGATAGTACCACGAAGTTTTGATAACATATCGCTATTCCAAGCTACTAATTCCGAATTCGCTTCCCTCTACCTATTGAACGGGAGTTTGATCCACCTAACTAATTTCAGGCTCGAGTTTTTGCGCCTGTGAGTGGGTTCGTTGCGGTCGCCTTGATCCGTAAGATCTCGAATCGAAGACGCAATTCCGGCTAAGAAGTCCTCAACTCGCAACTTGCAAATCTCTAGTATGAAATAGTAACAATTTCTGCTGATTAAATTAATTACAAAAAAATTCTTTTGGATGGATAGTCGAGCATTTT
This sequence comes from Drosophila kikkawai, assembly GCF_030179895.1. Classification (NCBI taxonomy): domain Eukaryota; kingdom Metazoa; phylum Arthropoda; class Insecta; order Diptera; family Drosophilidae; genus Drosophila; species Drosophila kikkawai. The sequence goes on from NW_027222650.1 coordinate 41,413, forward strand.
CATGGGCTAAAACCACTCGAGGGTCCTGCACCTAAAACAATAGGTATTTGCGGCTCCTGCGAGTTGCACTATAGCTTGATATTCTTCTTCCTCTTATTTCCATTTTATTTATGTAGTAGCCAAGAGGCAGTGCTCACTAGATACTGTGGGTTTTCCAGTTGTAAGGAAGCGTCTGGGCGGCCGGGGTGATCCTCAGCGGCCCAGAGTCCCCTCACAAAATTTATAATTTGTGAGACACCCAGAACGGAGAAGCGCCGATAATTTTATTGCCAGCTAGCGGGGAAAATGGGGAAGAAAATATTCGTACGGGATTATTTGGCCAGGGAAAACCAGGCGACCCGGAATAATCCAGCGGTCAAGCCCGCGTCAGCGCCCGGAATTATCCAGCGGCGAGACGAGCGGCCCGGAGTTATCCAGCGGCCACGCCCACGCCCACGCTCGGAGTGATCCAGCAGCGGGGCGCCTTCGGGGCAGGACAAAGGCTCGGAGGGATCCAGCAGCCAAGGCCTGTGTCCACGCTCGGAGGAATCCAGCAGCGGGACCACTGACTCGGAGGAAAATCCAGCAGTCAGCCCCGAATCCTCGCCCGGAAGAATCCAGCGGCAGGATTGCTCAGAGGGCTCGGAATGATCCAGCAACCACGCCTACGCCCACGCTCGGAGGGATCCAGCAGCGCGGCGTCCGTTGGGACAGGACAAAGGCTCGGAGAGATCCAGCAGCCGATGCCTGCGTCCACGCTCGGAGGAATCCAGCAGCGGGACAGTTGGTTCGGAAAATCCAGCGACCAACCCCCGATCCTCGCCCGGAAAAATCCAGCGGCGGGATGGCTCTCTGATGGGCAAGGGGAAAGGGGGAACCGGCGGCCTCGCGGCAAGTCCGGGCTCGGAAAGATCCAGCAGCCACGGGCTCCTGTTCCCGTCCGGTTTTCGCCCGCACCCGGAATTACTCCGATGCTACGGGGAAAGCGGGAGGGGAATTGGTCACTGCCGGCGAGGGGCGCCGGCCCGCGAACGAAGGCAGGGAAAACGCACAATTTGGTTGAAGCACATGTTTTCTAATTAGGTATTTTTTTATTGGGAAAAATAACTCCTGGCGGCGGGAGGGATAAATTCCCCAATATATATGTAGACTTAATGGCCGGCGGCCATGCTCACCCTGGCTGGATGTCCTTCAAGATCCTTCAGGAAGATTTGTCTCGACACGGACACGCGGTTTTGGCACTTATCCTACTTTGCACTGGCGGAGCGACACGACTTTCGCGATCAAGAATTTTGCGAGGATTAAAAATGACCTAATTCCTGAGTGTGGCCGTGACCTAGTTTCTGCCGGCAGCGCTGCCGCGATCGATCTTGGCGTTGCCGGGCTCTGCCACTATCGCCGACAGCGTTGCCACTTGCGCGCGTAACTTTAAAGCCTAGTGCTTGTTTTGAATTTCCCTTCGCGGGGTTTATTTGGCTTCATGCCGTTGGCTTCGTGCCGGGTGATGTGTGTGTGTGTGCGTGTGTATGGCTTCGTGCCGGGTGGTGTGTGTGTGTGCGTGTGTATGGCTTCGTGCCGGGTGGTGTGTGTGTGTGCGTGTGCTTAATTTTTAGTCTTAATTTTAGTCTTAATTTTAGGTATCGTAGGAATAAGTAATTATAAGCTTAGATTTTACATATATACATATATATAGTTTTGTGGCGACCGATCGTGTCGTCACACCCCCTCCTCACTTCCGGGTGGGGTATAGGAAGACCCGTACGTGGTCGTCTCTGTTTAACTGCACCCGGAATCGTTGGCCCTGCTCCTCCTCTTGGTAGCGCCGGGCCCTCCGTCTGGCGATTAGGAGTCGCTGCTGGGTCCTCCGGATGAGCCCGGCGGGTAGCGTGCCGTTGGGCGTGCTCCAGCCGTCGGGAACTGGTAGCCAGCGGGCGTGACCCTGGCGATCGTGTGGTAACTCCTCCTCGGACGAGGATCCGCTGGGACTATCCGCCCAGGGCGCGCTCCGTCGGCGGCCTCGGCGTGCTGGTGCTGGTGTGGGTGGCCGGTCCCTGGCCGAACGTGGCTCCGGGTCTGTTGGCTGAACCGGCCCGGCGGAAGACGAGCCCAGCTCGTCACTCAGCTCCTCGGCCCTGCGTCGGGCCACTGCCGCGGCGTATTCGCCGGGTGTGGGTAGCGGGGGGCGAGTCAGTACGGCCACGGCTGGCCTCTCGTTGGCGGAGTCCTCTTCAGTCGTCAGGTCGACGAGTCGGCTTGTCGCTGGGCCATCTGCCCGGCGTGGAGCGGCGGCGGCGTGGTACCCGCGTGACGTGGTCGGCGGTGACTGGCTCGGCGTTGAGGCCGCGCAAGTGGGTATCGGGCAGCTGGTGGCATATGGGCCCGGCCCGAAAATATCCTCGTACGCCGGCGGCGGGGTGCCCGGCGGTCTGAAGCTTGGCTCGGCGTCGTCGGAGTCTGAGATCTGGATGATCTCGGCCTCCACTCCCTCGTCGCTGGAGATCTCCTCATAATCCGGCTGGAACTGAGGTGACGGGGTCCTTGGCTCGTCGGCGGATTGGTTGGAGACGGGGCGCATTGGGAGCTCTACCCCGTCCTCGTCGGGAGACTCTCCGAAAAGGTCCTCCAGGTCCAATCCCTCTGCCCCGTGGGCCATCTCCTCCAGTACGTCGGGTGGAAGGTCGCCTAGGCACTCTCGTAGCGCCGCTTCCACCTCGACGTCTGGGTCCGGTGCTGCTACAGCCTGGACTGTGTGTGTCCCAGGCGCTGTAGGGGTCGGGCCGGTGCGTGCGCGTGCCGCAGTGAGGGCAACTCGCGGCGTCGCCCGTGGTGATGGGGTGATGTGGCCGGTAGACGTTGTTGTGGTGGCCCGGCCGTTGTGCGGGCGTGTCGACGGGGCGGCTGCTCGAGGCGCTGCCCGTGGTGGTTGCCCCTTGTTGCCGGTGGGCGTCGTGGGCGACTGGCCAGTGTGCGGACGTGTCGACGGGCCGGCTGTCTGTGGCGCTGCCCGTGGTGATGGCCTCCCTTCTGTGGTCTGCTTCCGGGTAGGGTGTAGCGGGACCAACGGCGGCGGCCCCTGGTCCGTGTCTGGCTGCTTGCCCTGGTCGGCAGGCGTGCGGGCGGCCTCGGCTGGCCGTGGTCGTGGCGGGGTGGTGTCCACCCGTATTGGGCCGAAGCGGTGGTCCGGCGGGATGTCTACCTGCTCCGCGGACGGGATTCGCCTGCGGATTCCGGCCACACTGAGTGGCGCGAGGACTGAAGGTTGGGGCCGATGCCCCATCTGGAGGCCATCTAGCAGCTCCTCAAGGGCGATCCCCATCCAGGCGTCGTCCCTGGGTGATGACATCGTGACACTTGCTTGGCGAGATCGTTGGTCCGGGTGGTGGCGATGCGGCCGTGCTCGGGATCGTGGGCGGGGTGCGAAGCGCGTGTGATCAGCGCTGCCGTGCGCTGGATCCTCGAGGGTGCGTGCGTGTATTCGCTGGCGGTTGCCTGTGGGCGGCGGGTCGCGTCTCTGTTGTTGTCTGCTGTTGCACCGTGTGCGTTCGTGCTGCGTGATGATCGATGTGTCTGTGGAGAGAAAAGAGCAAAAGAGACGGCGTTGTTAGGGGGGCGCTTTCGAAGGACCCTACCCAACCGAGAGTTGCTCGATTTCTAAGTTTTGCGAAAGAGAGGGCGCATGTTTCCCCCCTAGGGGGGTAGGAGCGTTGGACAGGCGCGCCTGTCAGCAAGTGGCCCCTCTGAACATGGCCATCTTTCGATCTGGGCGTGGCATAGTGGCGGCGGCGTGGAGTGGGGCGTGGCTTAGTGGCGGCGGCGTGGAGTGGCTTAGTGGCTCGTGTCGGCGTGGTCTGACTGCTTTGAGTTCTGCGTGTCCTCGGCGTGGTCTTCCTCGTAGTCGCTGTCATCGATCGCGCCTTCGGCGTGGTCATCTGCTTCTCCCTGTCGGTAGGGTTTCAGCTGTCCCAAACTCGCAGTACGACGTCGGCGGCTGCCGGGTACGTGTAGCTGGACGATGTTTGGTGAAGGGAACTTCGCCACTCGAAAGGGTCCCTCGTATCTCGCGGCCAGTTTGGCGGCGAATCCTTCAGCCGCGTTGGAGAGTGCATGGCGTCTCACCAGCACTAGAGATCCTACCGGCGGCTTCCAAGTCCGTCGGCGCAGATTGTAGTGTCGGCCCTGATCCGCCGTAGCGCGCTCGGCGTTGTCTCGCACTACTCGGAAGATGTCCTTCAGCTGCTGGCTTCGGTCCGTTGGGGCCACCTCTGGGGTGCCTCGTCCTGGTGTGAGCTCGTCGTAAAGAGTCCGTGGCAGCCTCGGTTCTCGCCCTTGCGTCAGGAAAGCTGGGCTAAATCCTGTTGTGTCGGAGACACTGCTGTTGATGGCCAGGGAGATTTCCGGCAACAACTGGTCCCATGTGTTCTGCGGGCCTCCATCCAGGTACTGGGCGATCATCGTCTTGATCGTCCTGTTGGCTCTCTCCGTCGGGTTCTGCCTTGGCGTATACGGCGCCGTGTGTTGTAGCTCCATGCCCAGCGATTTGCAGAAGTTCTGGAAAGATCGCCCTGTGAACTGCGTGCCGTTGTCGCAGACGAAGGTCCTCGGCACTCCGAATCTGCTCAGGATCCGTTCCCGAAAAGCGCGTTCAAGCTGTGCTCCGGTGGCTTTCCGGAGTGGTACCAACTCCACCCACTTGCTGAAAGCATCCAAAAACACCAACAGCATGGTGTTGCCTTGCTTTGATCGTGGGAGCGGCCCAACGAAGTCCGCGCAGAGAACCTGGAATGGCTCGTCGACCTGACGGATCATCCCCGCAGGTTTCTCCTGGCTTACCTTGAACCTCTGGCAACTCGCGCAGTGACGAACATAGCGCGCGACGTCGCGAAACAAACCCGGCCAATAGTATCGCTGAGCCACGCGATTACTAGTTTTCCGGATTCCCAAGTGTCCGGCGGTTGGGTGGTCATGGCATTCCTCGAGGACGCGTTGGCGGTAATCCGACCCAACGCACAGCTTCCATGGCGTGTACTCCTCCTCTTCTGGCTGAAGACCAATGCGGCGATAGAGTTGTCCGTTCTCCTCCCTGTAGTCGGGGAACTTGGCGGGATGTCTACCTGCTCCGCGGACGGGATTCGCCTGCGGATTCCGGCCACACTGAGTGGCGCGAGGACTGAAGGTTGGGGCCGATGCCCCATCTGGAGGCCATCTAGCAGCTCCTCAAGGGCGATCCCCATCCAGGCGTCGTCCCTGGGTGATGACATCGTGAAACTTGCTTGGCGAGATCGTTGGTCCGGGTGGTGGCGATGCGGCCGTGCTCGGGATCGTGGGCGGGGTGCGAAGCGCGTGTGATCAGCGCTGCCGTGCGCTGGATCCTCGAGGGTGCGTGCGTGTATTCGCTGGCGGTTGCCTGTGGGCGGCGGGTCGCGTCTCTGTTGTTGTCTGCTGTTGCACCGTGTGCGTTCGTGCTGCGTGATGATCGATGTGTCTGTGGAGAGAAAAGAGCAAAAGAGACGGCGTTGTTAGGGGGGCGCTTTCGAAGGACCCTACCCAACCGAGAGTTGCTCGATTTCTAAGTTTTGCGAAAGAGAGGGCGCATGTTTCCCCCTAGGGGGGTAGGAGCGTTGGACAGGCGCGCCTGTCAGCAAGTGGCCCCTCTGAACATGGCCATCTTTCGATCTGGGCGTGGCATAGTGGCGGCGGCGTGGAGTGAGGCGTGGCTTAGTGCCGGCGGCGTGGAGTGGCTTAGTGGCTCGTGTCGGCGTGGTCTGACTGCTTTGAGTTCTGCGTGTCCTCGGCGCACAGTGGTTGCGCCCATAGGCCAAAAATAAAAAAATTTATTACAACAAAAATGTACGAAAAGTAAACAGATCGTATCTTAAATATCCTAACTTCTTTGTGGCATACCAGATTTTTTTTTAAATCTAACAGGACTTTCTAAAAATTAAATTAAAGATGTGAAGATGTATTCATTTGCAAAGCGTAGCTACGCGCATCGCGAGTATTTCACAACCATACCGAACTTTGAAGTGGTCCGATTATTAATTACGTGTCCAAATTAATATTTTTTGTAATGGATTTTGAAGTTCAAGGTATTTTCTATAAAATGAGATATAATTTAATATATTAAAAATAATTATTGTTTTCATTATATTCATGTGAAATAATCATGTTTCTGGCCTATATTTTAAACGTATTTTTTATGTTTAGCTAAAGTTATAGTTGTGACCCCACAATAATCTACAGTTCATATGTATGCCAATGTGTTTGTCGCGCTTTTAAGATGACAAATGGTAAAAAAAATTTTGCCGAAATTTGCCTATGTGCCTATAATCTTAAAAATACTAACACAGGTTAGGGTAAGGTTTTTAATTTTTTTTTGGTATTTTTTTTTTTTTTTTGTTAAATAAACGTTTAATATCCTTAAAATATTGTGTAAAAGTTTTACATCGATTATGACAACATTGACGAAGTTATGAGTAGTTGAACGGAAGTCGTTTGGTGTTCGATGTATGAAAATCACAAAGTTTAAAGCGTTCTCCTGAAAAATGCCATTTTGAAAATCGGTGTACTCTATAACTCAAAAACTACTTAACCAATCGGTTTGAAATTTTGAACATAACTTTGAAATTTAATTATACAGGTACTCACGTAAAGCTTTTTTAAATTTTTAATGTTAATATATATATTTTTTTAAATTAACTTAATTTTTTAGTCGAAAATCGGGGTTTTGACTTCCAATTTTGATTAAAAAATCGGGAAAAATTTTTTAAAATAAAACCGTCTCTTAAGTACCTTGGGGCACTAATTCTTTAAGGAATGCAATACATTTTTTTGATATCGGACGTTTTTGTGGACAGTTAGGATGTACACCGAAAACCAACATTTATTTGTGGGGACTCAGGAGATTAGCAATATAGCGTAAGCCTGTAAATATTTTTTAATATAAAAATTAAAAAAAAATGGCTCAAATGTTTTGTTAATTTATGGTATTTAAATCATTAAGCTAACTTTAGCCGTTTCGCCAAAACATTTTTTTGAACAGTGGCCAGTTTTGCACCGAATTAGCCTTACCCCCCTTAAGCTGTGTGCATTTGTTGCTAAACAAACAAAATACACAATATATAAGTTAATACTTTTTTTTTTACTTTTGGACACTTATATTTCACCAACATTCTCATTAAGAGATAAAAAATTAATTTTAGCTCTTGGAAAAAAATAATTTTATAAAAATTTTGTATGGGAGCTATAAGATATAGACATCCGATTTTAACCAAATTTGGTAAGAATGCATAAACCTGTTTCAAACATATTATCTGTGAAATTGGTTAAGATATTTTGAAAAACAAAAAAGTTTTTCATACTAAATGTTGATTTTTAACAGATTGTTCCTATGGCAGCTATATGATATGGTCGTGCTACATGGCCAATTTTTTGGACATATACTTAAAACATTTTTCTTGATTTTTGGTATTAATTTCGTAACGATACATCAACTAGAACTATTTTTGGCCGCGTCTCCATACAAGCCCAACCACTGTGCGGCGTGGTCTTCCTCGTAGTCGCTGTCATCGATCGCGCCTTCGGCGTGGTCATCTGCTTCTCCCTGTCGGTAGGGTTTCAGCTGTCCCAAACTCGCAGTACGACGTCGGCGGCTGCCGGGTACGTGTAGCTGGACGATGTTTGGTGAAGGGAACTTCGCCACTCGAAAGGGTCCCTCGTATCTCGCGGCCAGTTTGGCGGCGAATCCTTCAGCCGCGTTGGAGAGTGCATGGCGTCTCACCAGCACTAGAGATCCTACCGGCGGCTTCCAAGTCCGTCGGCGCAGATTGTAGTGTCGGCCCTGATCCGCCGTAGCGCGCTCGGCGTTGTCTCGCACTACTCGGAAGATGTCCTTCAGCTGCTGGCTTCGGTCCGTTGGGGTGCCTCGTCCTGGTGTGAGCTCGTCGTAAAGAGTCCGTGGCAGCCTCGGTTCTCGCCCTTGCGTCAGGAAAGCTGGGCTAAATCCTGTTGTGTCGGAGACACTGCTGTTGATGGCCAGGGAGATTTCCGGCAACAACTGGTCCCATGTGTTCTGCGGGCCTCCATCCAGGTACTGGGCGATCATCGTCTTGATCGTCCTGTTGGCTCTCTCCGTCGGGTTCTGCCTTGGCGTATACGGCGCCGTGTGTTGTAGCTCCATGCCCAGCGATTTGCAGAAGTTCTGGAAAGATCGCCCTGTGAACTGCGTGCCGTTGTCGCAGACGAAGGTCCTCGGCACTCCGAATCTGCTCAGGATCCGTTCCCGAAAAGCGCGTTCAAGCTGTGCTCCGGTGGCTTTCCGGAGTGGTACCAACTCCACCCACTTGCTGAAAGCATCCAAAAACACCAACAGCATGGTGTTGCCTTGCTTTGATCGTGGGAGCGGCCCAACGAAGTCCGCGCAGAGAACCTGGAATGGCTCGTCGACCTGACGGGTGAACATCATCCCCGCAGGTTTCTCCTGGCTTACCTTGAACCTCTGGCAACTCGCGCAGTGACGAACATAGCGCGCGACGTCGCGAAACAAACCCGGCCAATAGTATCGCTGAGCCACGCGATTACTAGTTTTCCGGATTCCCAAGTGTCCGGCGGTTGGGTGGTCATGGCATTCCTCGAGGACGCGTTGGCGGTAATCCGACCCAACGCACAGCTTCCATGGCGTGTACTCCTCCTCTTCTGGCTGAAGACCAATGCGGCGATAGAGTTGTCCGTTCTCCTCCCTGTAGTCGGGGAACTTGGCGGGTTCTGTCCGCATCTTCTGAAGCATCTTCTTGATCCAGCGGCAGTTGACTCCTTGTACCTGTGCTTGCTGCGCGGTAGGCAGCGGTTGGCGAGAAAGGGCGTCGGCCACAAGATTTTGGGCCCCTTTCCGGTAATGGACGTCATACTGGTACTGCTGCAACTCGAGAGCCCAGCGTGCAATCCTGCCCGTCGGGTTATCGATCGAATTCAGCCATTTCAGCGAGTGATGATCCGTCACCACGTCGAAACGGTACCCCTCGAGGTAGCATCGCATCTTCCTGATTGCCCAGACGATGGCGAGGCACTCCTTCTCCGTAACGGAGTAGTTCCTCTCGGCCGGGTTGAGCCGGCGGCTGGCGTAAGCGACAACTCTCTCCTGTCCCTCGATGGTCTGCGTCAGTACGGCTCCTATTCCGTACTCGCTGGCATCCGTCTGTAGAACGAACTTCTGGCCGAAATCCGGACAGGCCAAGACCGGTGCCTTCGTTAGTAGCGCCTTCAGCTCATGAAAAGCGTGATCCTGCCTCGATGTCCACTCCCACTTTTGGCCTTTCTTCAGCAACGCGGTCATGGGTTCGACCACGTCGGCGAAGTTTGGAACAAAGCGGCGATACCAGGATGAAATCCCAAGGCACCTCCGAAGCTCCTTTAGGCAAGTTGGTGGCTTCAGCTCGCGGATCGCGGCAACTTTGTCCGGATCTGTATGCCTGTATGTATCTGGATGCCCGCCTCGCTGATCACATGTCCCAGGTAGACGATGTGGCGTTGGAGTGGCACTTCCCTCGATTCAGGCGCAAGTTCGCATTGCGCAGGCGTCGGAAGACCTCTTGAAGGTTGGCGACGTGTTCCTCCAGCGTTGAGCCTATGACGATGATATCGTCCAGGTAGGCGAATGCGTGCGGCTCCATGTCAGGCTCGATGACTGTATCCAGAGCGCGCTGGAACGTTGCAGGGGCGGAATGAAGACCGAACGGCATCACCCGCCAGTGGAATAATCCTCTGCCGGGAACGGTGAAAGCCGTACACTCTCGGCTGCCCGGGGCTACTGGTATCTGACAGTATCCATTCTTCAAGTCCAGCGTCGAGATGAACTTGGCGTTCCGGAGGCGTTCCAGAATCTGGTGAATCCTCGGGAGCGGGTAGGCATCGGGAACCGAGTTTTCGTTGAGTTGACGGTAGTCAACACACATGCGTACGTCTCCGTTTTTCTTCGCCGCAATCACAATGGGCGCGCTGTGCGGACTCTTCGAGGGCTCGATCCGCCCGTCTCGAAGAAGCTCGTCGATCTGTTTGTCGATGATGACTGCCGACCTCCGGGAGGATGCGCTCTCCTCTCCGGCAGGCGTGGTGCTGGCGGTCTCCCGGTTGGTTTCGAGGGCTATGCCCCGAGGGCGGGCGCGTGGCGCCGGTTGCGGTGGTTCTCTGGCCATTGCTGGTTCTGTGTTGCTGGAGCGTGGCTCCGTCGTCGCTGGTTCCCGGCGGGCAGAGTGTGACTCGGCCGGCGGGCTTAGGGGTTGAGAGCGTGGCTCTCTCGGCTGCGGCGTAGGGTGTGGCCCTCCGTGAGGGTTGGAGTGTGGCTCCTCAAAGTGGACGAAACGTGGCTCCTCGAAGCGGACAGAGCGTGGCTCTTCCCTCCGGGGTCTTGCGTTGGCTCGTTCTTGAACCCATGGTGGCTCCGTGTACTGGTCTGGCATCAGGCTGAGGGTCTGTCCCCCGCACTGCATGGTGGCTCCGATCCTGCAAAGAAAGTCCATGCCTAGGAGAACGTCGTCAAGGACTTCGCTCATCACTAGCAGGACGGTTGGAGCGCGTTTGCTCCCCAGGTGGATATTGGCGGCGAGGGCCCGAGTCAGGTCTCGGCATGTCCCGTCGGCCAACTTGACTTGTGTGCGAATATCTCGCGTGTTGTCCGCGTGGCCTAGCTCCCGGGCTAGGTCCTCGCTGATGAAGCTATGCGTAGCTCCAGTGTCCAGGGTGGCCACGAATTCTCGTCCTTCCATGGTGATGGTGGCGCGAATCCGTCCCTGGTGTTGGTGGAGGGTTCCTCCTACTGGCTGCGTGGGTTGGACGGGTTCCCCGGGTGATTCCCGGTCACTCGAGGCCCGTTCCCGTTTCCCGATGCTGCACGCCGACAGCAATCGATAGTCCGGGTTCCTCTGCGCCCGCAGTCCCAGCAGAAAATGATGCGGGGGTTCCGGCACTCGGCTGAGAAGTGTCCCGGTTGGCCGCAGTTGCGGCAGGCGTCGCGGGCGTTGACTGGCTCCGATGTGGCAAGAGAGGCTGTGTTCTGGCTCGTGTTCGCGTTCCGGCTGGTACCTCCGTTGAAAGGGTTGCCCACTGGAGCTGCTGGTGGGGCACGGCGCGGCGTCTGCCCGGCTTCCGTCCCATAGTTGCGTCTAGCTTCCGGTCGAGGGCTCGGAGAGCGATGATCCTGGCCTCTATTCCGGCTGCGCGTCACCTCATAGTCCACTACCAGGTGGGTCAGCTCCGCCAGGGTGCGGAAATCCTGTCTTCGGGTGAACAGCTGGTACTCCGGCAGCATGTTGTCGTAGACGCGCTCCAACTCCCGGTCCGGAGAGAATCCAGCTCGGCGCATCTGTAAGCGAAGATCCACTAAGTATTCCTTGAACGGCTCGTTGGGTCGCTGCAGGTGCGTCCGGATCTCGTCCTCCAGTCGTTGATAATACCGCGGTGGCAGGAAGAAATCTAGAAATTCGCGGCGAACCTCGACCCAGCTGGCTTGCTGGAGTCCGCTCGTGCGGAACCAGCTCTCGGCGCGACCGGATAGCAGCACCACCAAGGCTTGAGCCAGATATCTCCGGCCCAGTGTAGCTTTATTTATTACTGCCCACGGTAGTAGCGGCGCAGCAGAGTGACAGATCGATAGCGGCAGAGGGCGTCCCTCTGCCGGCGTTGACGCGGGCGGAGATGCAGCGAAGCTAAGTTATGGCGGGAATATTTCTCGGGCGAATGCATGCGAAGCGACAGAGTGATAGCGGCAGAGAGCGTCCCTCTGCCGGCGTAACCGCGGCAGCGACGTCAAATTTCGAGCGGTGCAGCGAAGCTAATTTTTTGGCGCGAATATCCCGCGTGGCGGGTGGAAAATTTTATTGTCTAATTCTCTTTTTATTATGCTTCGCCGCTGCCGTCTGTCGCCGAATTGTCGCGACCTATTTGCACTGCGAAAAAAAACGTGGCCGTTGCCAAATATTCCCCCATAGAAAATTTATATATTTTTTTCCCCGTATATATATATTATTATTTTTTTCAGGTATATATATTATTATTATATTTTCTCCCTATATATTTTATTATTTTTTCCTATGTATATATATTTTCCTGGCCAAAAAGTACCGGCTGGCGGGGCTTTAATCCGCCAAGATGACCAACTTTTCCGTCCTGGGCTGTCCCTGCTCGGGCGCCATGTAAGGAAGCGTCTGGGCGGCCGGGGTGATCCTCAGCGGCCCAGAGTCCCCTCACAAAATTTATAATTTGTGAGACACCCAGAACGGAGAAGCGCCGATAATATTATGGCCAGCTAGCGGGGAAAATGGGGAAGAAAATATTCGTACGGGATTATTTGGCCAGGGAAAACCAGGCGACCCGGAATAATCCAGCGGTCAAGCCCGCGTCAGCGCCCGGAATTACCCAGCGGCGAGACGAGCGGCCCGGAGTTATCCAGCGGCCACGCCCACGCCCACGCTCGGAGTGATCCAGCAGCGGGGCGCCTTCGGGGCAGGACAAAGGCTCGGAGGGATCCAGCAGCCAAGGCCTGTGTCCACGCTCGGAGGAATCCAGCAGCGGGACAGTTGGTTCGGAAAATCCAGCGACCAACCCCCGATCCTCGCCCGGAAAAATCCAGCGGCGGGATGGCTCTCTGATGGGCAAGGGGAAAGGGGGAACCGGCGGCCTCGCGGCAAGTCCGGGCTCGGAAAGATCCAGCAGCCACGGGCTCCTGTTCCCGTCCGGTTTTCGCCCGCACCCGGAATTACTCCGATGCTACGGGGAAAGCGGGAGGGGAATTGGTCACTGCCGGCGAGGGGCGCCGGCCCGCGAACGAAGGCAGGGAAAACGCACAATTTGGTTGAAGCACATGTTTTCTAATTAGGTATTTTTTTATTAGGAAAAATAACTCCTGGCGGCGGGAGGGATAAATTCCCCAATATATATGTAAACTTAATGGCCGGCGGCCATGCTCACCCTGGCTGGATGTCCTTCAAGATCCTTCAGGAAGATTTGTCTCGACACGGACACGCGGTTTTGGCACTTATCCTACTTTGCACTGGCGGAGCGACACGACTTTCGCGATCAAGAATTTTGCGAGGATTAAAAATGACCTAATTCCTGAGTGTGGCCGTGACCTAGTTTCTGCCGGCAGCGCTGCCGCGATCGATCTTGGCGTTGCCGGGCTCTGCCACTATCGCCGACAGCGTTGCCACTTGCGCGCGTAACTTTAAAGCCTAGTGCTTGTTTTGAATTTCCCTTCGCGGGGTTTATTTGGCTTCATGCCGTTGGCTTCGTGCCGGGTGATGTGTGTGTGTGTTTTTTTTTTTTTTTAAATTCGTTTATTTAGCATTAGGGGGGGGGGGGGGGCATGTACATAAGGGAAGGGTGTGGGTTAACATTAGAAGGGGGCAGTTCACTCGCGCGGTACGGCCGCGAAGCATTGCTTCGCGCGGGCGCCGCTCCCAGACTAAGACTCCTCCTGATTCCTGCGCCTCTCCTCGATCCTGAGCTTACCCATGATCGCGGCGGCAAAGCTGGAGACTCCTTGCCAGTTTTCTTCGCTCCTCAACATCACTGCAACGAGGTTTTCCACGCTAATGCTGGTATGTAGAAGGGACTCCACCGCGCGCCGCTCGCTCTCGAATTTAGCACACGAGAACAGTGCGTGCTCAGCTGTCTCCTCCACGTCCTGGCCGCATCGACTGCAGCCTCCACTCTCCTCGTGGCCGAACCTATGTAGGTAGCCCTTAAAGCACCCGTGGCCACTAAGTACCTGGGTCAGGAAGAAATTTACCTGTCCGTGTTTCCTCATGGTCCACGTCTCCAGGCACGGGATTAGACGGTGCGTCCACCGGCCTTTTGTGGAGGCATCCCAACGTGATTGCCACGCGGTTAGCGTTGCCATTTTCGCCTCTGCTTTTGCCTCCTTCTTCTCGCGGGGCGACAGGGCTTGCCCGTGGACCTTTTTGAAGACGTCGGCCTGTTCCTTGGCAAGCAGATCTATCGGCGGGGTGCCCGCTATGACTAGCGCCGCCTGATCGGAGACCGTCCGGAACGCACTGCAAATGCGAAGAGCGGCCAGACGGTGTGCGGCCATCAGCCCGCGGCCGTAAGAAGGCGTCGCCATGGCGTGACTCCATACGGGGGCTGCATATAGCATAGTTGCTCTAGCTGCGCTCGCTAAGAGGAGCTTGCTCGCTTGTCTTGGGCCGTGATGGTTCAGCATGATCCTTGAGAGTGCTCTTACTGTCGTGGCAGCCTTGGAGCTTGCGTACGTCAGGTGTTCCCTGAAGGAGAGTCTGGTGTCGATCATCACTCCTAGGTATTTAATAGCTCTAGAAGATCTGACCGATGCATCGCAGACCCGCACGCTAGCCACCTCCACCTTCTTCCTGCTGCTCACCAGGACGGCTTCGGTTTTCTGCGGCGCTAGCTGCAGTCCGGCGTTCGACAGCCACTCGTTGATTATGGCTATGCTCCGGCTGCTGGTCTCCTCTGCTCCTGCGATCTCCTTAGCGACGGTGACCACCGCTATGTCGTCTGCGAAGCCCACAATCTCCGTTCTCCCTGGTAGTGGAAGCCGGAGGACACCGTCGTACATTGCATTCCACAAAAGTGGCGCAAGCACGGACCCTTGTGGAACACCGCACGACAGCTCGACCGCTTGAGTACCGCTGTCCGAGTCTATCTGCAGCACCCTGTCGTGAAAGTAATTCCGCATCAGGTTAAGCAGATAGGTGGGAACTCCGAAGTTGGACAAGGCATCCATTATCCGGCCCCATCTCGCCGTGTTGAATGCATTGCGTATGTCCAGGGTGACAATAAGGCAATACTCCTTAGAGCCCCCTTTCCATCGTTGTCCGGCGATCGCCGCGTAGGCAATGTCCACCACCTTGGAGATGGCGTCGACGGTAGACTTGGCCTTTCTGAACCCGTACTGGGAGTCAGAGAGACCTCCTGCCGCTACGATTGCCCTCTCCAGTCTCGTGCTGATTAGGTGTTCCAGCACCTTGCCGGCCCCGTCTATCAGGCAAATGGGTCTGAAGGATGCTGGATCATCTAACGGCTTTCCCGGCTTGGGCAGCAGAACCAGTCTCTGCGCTTTCCATCTTGAGGGGAAGAGCCCCTCCCGCATGCATTTCCCGAACAGCACCGCGAATATGTCCGGGCGAAGACAAATGGCTAGCTTGAGCGCCCTGTTGGGAATGCAATCCGGGCCTGGCGCCTTCGTCACCTTGATCCTACCCGCCATCGCCAACATCTCCTCTTCGGAGACTGGCTCGAGCTCATGCATCGGGTAGTTGCCAGCCCCCGTGGCAAGCTCAGGGTTAGACATCCTGGGGAATAGATGCGCAACTATCTTCCCGAGGCTTTCCGCGTCCAGTGGGGCGCAGTTGGTCGTTCTGCCGACTTTCTTTACAATTAACTTGTAAGCGTTCCCCCACGGGTCTCGGTCCGCTGCCTCGCACAGCTCCAGAAAGCATTTTCTCTTGCTGCCCTTTATTGCCGCCTTGAGAGCTCGTCTGCACCGATGGTATGCCTCGCGCTTTACCAGGTGTGTCTGGGATCCGCGCGACCGTTGGTAAAGTCGCCTGGCTCTCACGCAGTCCTTTCGTGCCTCTGCTATCTCCTGGTTCCACCAGTACACGGAGTCGCGGTGCCTAGAGTGGGCGGACCTGGATGGAATGCACTCCTCACAGGCTGATAGCACCTGACTCATCACCGAATTGGCCATGTCATCGGTGTCGCCTGACGCTTCCACTCTCTGCATCCTTAGTGCAAAGGCTTGGGTGTCGAGCAAGTCGGCCTTGAAGCTTTTGCGCTGCTGCGCGGGGGGAGGTGGAGGAAGCGTACTGCGAACATCCAGCGTGGTGAAAATTGCCGCGTGGTCACTTGCCGTGTACACCCCGCTAAGTATCCACCTGCACTGTCCAGCTCTCGAGCGACTGGCGAAGGTGAGGTCCACCACCGATCCTGCTCCCGCCCTGCTAAAAGTGTGCTCCTGTCCTTCGTTAAGTAAGGCCACATCTAGCGTTGAGAGCACTTCTAGGAGTGTTCTGCCACGGGCGTTTGTGGTAGCGCTTCCCCAGTCGACCGCCCAGGCGTTGAAGTCTCCCGCAAGCAGAGTCGGAGAGCGGCCTCTTGCGTCAGCGGCGAGCCTGTCCAGGATGACAGCGAACTCAGCTAGCGTGAGGCTAGGGGCGAGGTATGTGCTGTAGACCCACCAGCCTCCAACTTTGGCACGCACGAAGCCATTGTCCGCGTGGACGTTTTCCAAACGCAGTGACGTGGTTCCGCAGACCCACAAGGCCGCCTTGCCGGAGCTATCCACGGCCCAGTTGTGGTTGCGACCACCTCTGTACGGCTCGCTTAGCACTGCGAGATCGGTTCCGTATTCTCGGACCGTCTGCGACAACAGGTCTTGTGCTGCCGCGCAGTGATTCAGATTAATCTGAATCACTTTCATGCCCTGTGTTTAAGGCCATCTCTGGACGACGCCACCAGTGGGCAGGAGCGGCTTCCGGCCTGGTGACTCGTGTCCTTCCTTTTGAGCTGCTCGCACTTGAAGCAGTTCGCTGGATTAGGGCAGTCTGCTGCCTTATGCCCTTCCTTCCCGCATTTAAAGCAGGCCTTGCTTCTATCTACGGAGCTCCGGCATCTGCTAGCCACGTGCCCCGTGTCCAGACACCTGTAGCACTTAAGCTGGGGCTCCAGCTCCTTGATCCGGCACCTGGTCCATCCGACCTTGACTTTGCCAAGTTTGATGAGCGCGCCTGCCACTCCCGCCGGAACCGTGAAGGTTGCGGTCTGGCTTCCTGAGGCCAAGGCGCGTATCCCTTTTATTGTCACCGAGTTCGGAGGGAGGTCCGCCTGCTTGGCTAGCGCATTCGCTAGCTCCTCCTTTGTGGTCAGCTCGTCCAGGTCCCATATCCGGAAAACGGCCTGGGGCGTCATTGTGCGGATCGTGGCTCCGGCTCCCAGTGCTTTGCCAATCAGCTCCTTAAAGCCGCTGGTTTGGGCCTGCGAGTTGCGCTTGATCTCCAGTAGCAATTCTCCTTTAGCTGTCTTTCTGACTCTGGAGACGCTATCGCCAACTTCATCCAACCTGGCGTCCTTAGCTCGCGTAACCAGCCCGAGCACGTCGCTGTAAGACATGTCTGGAGGAGGGCTTATGATCAGCGCATCCTTCCCACGTCTTATGGGCCTATCACGCCGGCCTGCTCCGGGATGAGCTCGTCGAGTTTGCTCGATGGGCGCCTTTCCGTCTCCTCCATTGGTGCCCTCCGCAATCCTCTTAGGAATCGGTGGTTGCGAGCTCC
The DNA here is from genome assembly GCF_030179895.1 of Drosophila kikkawai. Classification (NCBI taxonomy): domain Eukaryota; kingdom Metazoa; phylum Arthropoda; class Insecta; order Diptera; family Drosophilidae; genus Drosophila; species Drosophila kikkawai. The sequence continues at coordinate 58,695 of NW_027222650.1, forward strand.
TCGCCATGTGGCGTTTAGGGTCGCTTCCCTGGTCTCTTTTATCCGGACGGACACGCCTGTTCGGCGAGGTTTGGGCTGACTTGTCGTGGCGCGGAATACCGACTTGGGCTGTCTGGCACCCGCGTTCCGCAGTTTCCTCGCTCCGTGTGTGGGGGGGCCTTGCCTCCGGGTTGCGCATTAATGCTTCTTGGAGCTCCTTGAGCCTGGCGAAGGCATTCTTCATACCCTGGTTGATACTCCGCACCTTCTGCTCGTTGACCTTCGTAAGCAGGTCTTCGAGGATCACCCCCATCTCCACTAGCTGTGGCTGGGGGGCTCTGAGCCTCTTAGTAGGCTGCTCCGTCCCTGGTGGACTCGGGGAGTCCCTGTTGCGTTTCGCTAGTGGGGTACACGAATTGTCCCCTTCAGCGGTCCCGCTTGGGGCTGAGGCAGCAGATGCTTTAGCAGCATTTCCTGGCGGGCTGCGCCGTAGGCGGGAGCCCTTCTGAAACGCTCTCAGTTCTTCATCTACACTTGTAGCATCCGGGTTGACGTCGGCCAAGTCTGCCGCCGGCGTCGCCGTGGTGGGTGGAATGGTAGTTAGGGCCTCCAGAATCCGTGCCCTAGCCGCGGAGTTTACCGCGGGTGGATTTCCACCTGAGTGGCTGCCACCTGGAGTATTATTGTTGGTACCAAGCATTCCTCTTCCTTAACATGCAGCAATATACCCTGCTGATGGGTTGCATTTTATACCTCCTGCCAGGTTGCATTTTATACCTCCTGCCAGGTTTAGATTGCTGCCGACCGATACGGTGCAGACGCAGACCATACCGCCGGCCAATATGGCTCAGACGCGGTATGGATTTGGGGAGTCGTCGCAGCTCGAGCCTGCCGGCCATTATGGCACAGACGCAGACCGATCAGCCGCCCCATTAGGGACAGGCTAAGTGCGTTACGGGCGTGGGTTGCACTATTCGGGGCATCCAACGATGGCCGAGGATTTCTCCACGACATTAACGCTGGGGGTTATACCGCCCCTCCTCGGTCGCCAGAGCCCCGTTTTAGGGTGTACCGCGTCGCGGAGGGGATGGCAGTTGGTCTGTTCCATGACCTTTACCACCTCGAAGGCCTCCGCTGTGCTGAGAGGGAGTTTCAAGTCCCTGCCATGACCCTCTGCCAAAGGATCGTGGCCGCCACCCGAAACAGTATGCTACTGTTTCGTCGGCCTCCCCGCATGTAAATGTCGTAACAGGCAGCTTTTAACAGCCAGCACTGGTTTGATCGCCAGCGCCGCCTACCGGACCAAGCGCCCTCTGGCGCACACTGGTTATGGGCCGAGTTACGCGAGCTACAAGCTTACGCGCTATCGCCTTTTCCAACACTGTTACTACAGCTGATCTAACGCTCAGCTGGGATGATATGCCACTTAGTGCGGGCCGCCACATTGGTAAGAGCAATTACCAACGCGTTAAAGAGAAAGTGAAGAAAGGCTCTCGGTGAAAGAGCCGCCCCCACTTACCCCTGCCGCCGGAGCTGTGGCCATCGAGTGGACCCTCTGCGCAGCGCACCACGGTCCCAGGAACGGCGGACCGGGCATGTAGGTCCGACCCATGGTCATCCTGCAACTTCTCGTGGCACTAACACTTTTATTCGTACTAGGTTTGGCCTCTATTCCGCCTCCCTGGGGGAGCGCCGGAAAACACAACCTCACCGTTCAGCGTACTACACACACTCCATGTGGGTGTGTGTGTGTGTGTGCGTGTGTATGGCTTCGTGCCGGGTGGTGTGTGTGTGTGCGTGTGTATGGCTTCGTGCCGGGTGGTGTGTGTGTGTGCGAGTGCTTAATTTTTAGTCTTAATTTTAGTCTTAATTTTAGGTATCGTAGGAATAAGTAATTATAAGCTTAGATTTTACATATATACATATATATAGTTTTGTGGCGACCGATCGTGTCGTCACACAGTGTACAATCGGATCGGTATTTGTGCACTTCTTGCTATGCTCGGTTCAAAGCTTGTCGGATATGGCGTGGGCCTTCCTCACCGATTATAAGTCACACCCTTTCACTACTGTAATAAAAGTTTAAGTGCACATTCTGTAAACTAAATGATTGGTCAACGGTTGAATTAATCGGACGTACGGACGGACCCTAAAGAGTAGGTATAAGAGAGGAACACTCGCGTTGTGGGTGGCTGAAGTGTCATCCGCCCCCACGTCTTTACCCTCCCTGCCGTGGTAAACTCTGATAATTTAAGTGTTACCCCTTAACTAAGTTCATCTTTTCGATCTTAGCTCATTCTGAAGTAATTCGACATCCACTTGCTGTATTAACATAGAACAAAGATATACGTTTTTACTCCATTATTATTTCGTTAAACTTCAGGATAATTCATAATTCTGTCTCTTATAATTATTAATCATTTTCTTAATTTATCTAATCCCTAGATATTTATCTCTACGTTAATTGAAATTCATATAAACAAACGCGTAAATGTGCGGCTCGCTTAGGATCCCGTTTAAGTTATACATACGATCGATATATATATATATACAGAATAAATCAAATATGCGGCCTTGGTGCCAATTTACTTTCGATATACTGACTAACGCTCAGATCCTCCGCTGCTGGTTCGTTGGGCCCATCGAAGTTGCAGGTGCTGATGGCTGTTAGTTGGAAAGTTCAGAAACGATATTTAAATGGGACGCTCGCGTTCGCATTCACATATTACGCTAAACGGCAGAAAAGCAACAACAATATCAGTTACTTTCTATCTAATGTTACGCATTACTCTAAATTTAATCGATCTCAAAACTTTACGTCCTTCAGGTTACTGGAATCATCCAGCGGGAGCGCGCTGCTCACCGCGACGCGCCTCCAACTTCTTCGACAGGTCACATGCCTGCCGCTCAAGCGAGCTCTCTATCCGGCTGCGCCTGCTCCTGCCAAGTCTCCGCTCAGCTACCTTCGCTGCACCTCCACTGTTCCTACTGGCTTATGCTCGAAAAGGTAATGCTTAGCCGCTGTCCATACAGCCGAATCGCCTCAGTTGGGGCTGCACGAGGCCGGTTACATTACTCCGAGAACTCAGACACAGGCCGCCTCTGGTCTGACTCTTGGAGATTTCTCGCTCCCGGTTTAGTGCGGTCGCACTCGGATCGCTATAGCTCCTTGGCAGCCGACGTGGCAAAGCAGAGGTTCCCAAAAAGTAGGGTTACGCGCACGTGCTGCGTTGGCCGCACGTCGACGTCTCTGCCGCCGTAGGGCCTCCGAAAAGTTAGGTTATGGCCGCTCGGTCGCACAGCGTTGGGCTGCACGTCGACGTCGCTGCCGCCGTAGGGCTTCCAAAGAGTAAGGTTATGGCCGCTCGGTTGCACCGCGCCGCCTTGTTCGCTGATCGCCAACTTTTGCCGCGTGTGGCTGCCACGCCGGCGATACGCCACGCTTAGCGAAGGACGTAAGAGCCGTCGCCTAGCGCCAAACTAGCCCTGCACAACAAAAGGGTTAACTACACTATAAACTCTGCCGTTCCGTAGTTAATATTTACCCGTTCTCACTCGTGCACAACACTTATTAAGTTTTGTCACTGGTCTCTTGCTGGCACTTTACTATTCATTCGATTGAAACTGTATAATCCACGTGCCGGAATTATTATAGTAAAAATGATCTACGATGCGTGTGCTTTGCTCTGGTTTTCAATTTCAAGTGAGCGAGCGTCACAAAATTTCTCTACACGCAGCGTGCCTTGCATAGCAAACGAGCCAAAAGCTACGGGACTTTTCCCAAATCCTCTCTCGCGCTCTCGATGCTCGCGAGCGAAGGACTGGAGGAAGGAAAAATAAGCAAAAAATCGTACGATTTCGCTGGCGCTGCGAATGCAGGTAGAAGAAAAACGGCATGTTCTGGAAGGCGCTACCCTACACTCTAGTCGCGGCATATGCGTTTCGATGGGTCGGTTCTATCATTTAAACTTACGATTATACTTATTTATATTTTCCTATTTGTTTTCCCTGCCCTTACCCTCTGACCCCTACACCACAGTTAACTCATCGAGAGTCCTACTCGAAGAGGTTTTAACTGAAAAAGGTCAGACAAGAATCGTTCTAGCTCTTTATGTCTTTCAGGTGATACACCCCTAAGGATTTCCCGACATCGTTTTCTAATTCATAGTAAATATGGCTAAGCTTCTTAGTAACTGTCGCTTTCATAAAGACTGGAGCCAGCTTACTGTTGAATTGTTTAGCCGCATTGCTTTGCGCAAAACTACGGGCATACACAGTGTCACCGACTTTAAAACATGCTGAACGCGAGCGCAAATTATAAACTTTTGCATTGTTTTCATGCGTTTCCTTAATTTTCTTCTGTGCTTGATTACGTGCTAGCTGCATGACATCAGGCGTTTTCAACAAAGTATCATATTGTAACGACTTAATGTTTCTTAGTAATTCATAGTCCTTTCCGTTCATGATCATATTCTGTACTTCGGCAAACACAAAATTCTCCTTAGCTGGTGAGATGGGCCAATGCCTCTGTTTTACCGGCTTCGCTTGACCAACGTCTATGGAATGTTCAATTAGTTGAGTTCGACCTAATCCTTCTGACTCGTAAGAGGGAAGCTTAGAGATTACAGTCTCTAGCCTCTTCTGTTGCTCGATCGAAAGGACATGCGTTTTCGGGCTATCGTCCGGATCTTCGTCTCGCCCTACGTCAAGTTCAGCTACACTTCCGGTCTCTTCCATTATTTTGGACAATAGACCGAAGTCTCGCCAGAAATCAACTCCCAGATATATATCTTGCTTCAGCCCTGGGATCACAAAAAATTCGATTGGATGTGTACGATTTCGATAATTGATGTCTGCCACGAGTCTGCCTACGACTGAGCACTCGGAGTTATTCGCGGTTTTAATGCGACCTGAACATTTTCGTGAATTTGGGTTCTGAACTAAGTCTCTAGCAGCGTTGCCTCCGATACAGCTTATCGTTGCTCCTGAATCGAGTAACGCCACATAGCGCTTACCCACTAAATCGATTTCCGTGTATAAACGGTTATCGGAATTCATAAAAACTGCTGCTATCAACTTTTTCCGGTTCTTTCGAACCTTGTTCCAAAATGATCGTGCTCTTAGTGTTGAACGTCCGGGTTTGCGAGTGTCAATACTGCTGCAAACGTCTGCGAATATTCTTCGTCTGGCTTCAGCGTACTGTGCTTCACGTATATGATACGGTTGGTTAACTTTTGCTGTGTTTGGGTGTACTTCTTGCAGATTTAAAACTTCACACGGTTCTGTCTGCGTACCACTACTGGATTTTAATGTTTCGGATGCGACGCGTGGATTTTGGCCGACGCATCCCTTTGTCGGTTTTCCGATGGTCTACAGTGCTGACAGTTCGGCTTAAAAGTGTTTTTGGCTCCGCATCCATAACAGAAGATGCTGCGAACTTCGAGACACTCGTCGAACCTATGGCCTATCTTATCGCAGTTCCAACATCTTATCTGATTAGTCTGTAGGGCTGACACATCTTCTCGACCTACATCCTCGGATTCCTGTTCTAGTTGAGCAATATAAGGTCGTGTTCCGACTTGGTTCTTCCCTTGCTGCGGTCTATTCTGCTTACAAAACTGTTCTTCCCTTAAGGTGACTAAGGAATCTATGCGCAAATGCATCAACTCGTACCTCAGCGATGGCTTCGCATGTCGAATCAGCAGTTCAACTTACGACTGCTCTGAAAGTCGAGTACTCAAGCGCGAAACCAACTTTTCTATTTGGAATTGGTACTCTTCGAATGGTTCCCTGTCTGCTTGACGCCTACTATTGATAGATTCCCATATGTCCATGTCTGTATCCACATCTCGAAATTTCTGTCTAAATTCCCTGCAAAACTCTGCCCATGTAAAATTCGTACATGCTTGGTGGAATTTCCAATACCACTCATTCGCTTTGCCGGTAAAGAACAGATGTAGGTGATCACAAAGAAGCTGATGATCTCCGTTCAAGTTTTGTTGGGCTAGTGCTTGTACTCTGTACAGAAAATCCTCTGTCTGCAAGCCATCTTTGGCTCCATCAAATTTGATGTGCCAACTCTGGATAATACCGGGCACCTTCTCCGGCTGCACCGAAGTGTGCGACCTCTCAGAGTTTCGACTAGATTGTCGATTCCCTAATCTCTCGTTTCGCTCCCTGTTCGGTAAGTTCAATCCTGACCCTGGCTGAGTTTGACCTACTGCGAAAGCTTGTCCCTGTGTTACATTGTTCATGCTTCTCCTACTCGGGGATTGGGCATTCTGTTCGAGCTGCAAATTCGATATCTGTGATTGTATGAAACGAGTCAAATCCTGCATAAGCTTCTGTTGCTGAGACTGCATTGCTGCTTGAACTACTCTACCTATTTCTTCGACACTCTCTGCTCTAGATGAATCGAGAACTGATGGTGTATTAGCGCTTCTATCGCGCTGCTGCGCCACGTTACTACGTTGCTGAGACCTAGTAACCATACCTCTGCGTTGCCCCAAACTTCGACCTCTTCTTGGTTCATTCCTGTTACGGCCTCGGTTTGTGATAAGATTGCTGCTGCCTTCGCCAGCGTCATATTCATTGGGTGCTCTTCCTGACTCGGATCTTTGTTCTGCATCTGCCAATTCGGCTAATAAGTTATTGTTCGATACTGACAACTGCTGCATGGTTGATTGCAAGTCGGACACGAGTTCGTTACTGACAAGTGATCTCTAATACATTGATGATGAAATCGATGATTACAAGGAGAAGCTGCTGTCAGATCGTTCACGCTTAAAGGTCGTGTGCATAGAATGCAAACACTCTCGTCATTATTAGAAGCGGCTGCTAAATTCTCTAAGCTATGATGAATAGGCATTTTCTTCTTCTGTAACTGTTATTGGTTGCTTAATATTTTCAAATTATGGTCTTTGTTTTTCCAGCTAGTTTCTGTCGAATACCTTCTTGCTGAGCGTTCTCTCCTAACCAACTCTATACTAATATTGTCTATATTGTTGCGGCTTTGTAGGTTTGTATTCGCTGTATTGGTCATCCATCGAAGTTCCTCTGACCACTTGATATTCCTAAATACGCGTACAGTACCTTTTGCCAGTAGTCTAAACTGTCGCCTTTGGATAGTATTCTGCGCTCGGTTAGCACTGGTCGATAGTACCACGAAGTTTTGATAACATATCGCTATTCCAAGCTACTAATTCCGAATTCGCTTCCCTCTACCTATTGAACGGGAGTTTGATCCACCTAACTAATTTCAGGCTCGAGTTTTTGCGCCTGTGAGTGGGTTCGTTGCGGTCGCCTTGATCCGTAAGATCTCGAATCGAAGACGCAATTCCGGCTAAGAAGTCCTCAACTCGCAACTAGCAAATCTCTAGTATAAAATAGTAACAATTTCTGCTGATTAAATTAATTACAAAAAAATTCTTTTGGATGGATAGTCGAGCATTTTCATGGGCTAAAACCACTCGAGGGTCCTGCACCTAAAACAATAGGTATTTGCGGCTCCTGCGAGTTGCACTATAGCTTGATATTCTTCTTCCTCTTATTTCTCAAATGCAGATAACGGTCTTTGGCCCCACGTTGGGCGCCATTTTATTTATGTAGTAGCCAAGAGGCAGTGCTCACTAGATACTGTGGGTTTTCCAGTGTACAATCGGATCGGTATTTGTGCACTTCTTGCTATGCTCGGTTCAAAGCTCGTCGGATATGGCGTGGGCCTTCCTCACCGATTATAAGTCACACCCTTTCACTACTGTAATAAAAGTTTAAGTGCACATTCTGTAAACTAAATGATTGGTCAACGGTTGAATTAATCGGACGTACGGACGGACCCTAAAGAGTAGGTATAAGAGAGGAACACTCGCGTTGTGGGTGGCTGAAGTGTCATCCGCCCCCACGTCTTTACCCTCCCTGCCGTGGTAAACTCTGATAATTTAAGTGTTACCCCTTAACTAAGTTCATCTTTTCGATCTTAGCTCATTCTGAAGTAATTCGACATCCACTTGCTGTATTAACATAGACCAAAGATATACGTTTTTACTCCATTATTATTTCGTTAAACTTCAGGATAATTCATAATTCTGTCTCTTATAATTATTAATCATTTTCTTAATTTATCTAATCCCTAGATATTTATCTCTACGTTAATTGAAATTCATATAAACAAACGCGTAAATGTGCGGCTCGCTTAGGATCCCGTTTAAGTTATACATACGATCGATATATATATATATACAGAATAAATCAAATATGCGGCCTTGGTGCCAATTTACTTTCGATATACTGACTTACGCTCAGATCCTCCGCTGCTGGTTCGTTGGGCCCATCGAAGTTGCAGGTGCGGATGGTGAAGGACGAAAGAGCCGTCGCCTAGCGCCAAACTAGCCCTGCACAACAAAAGGGTTAACTACACTATAAACTCTGCCGTTCCGTAGTTAATATTTACCCGTTCTCACTCGTGCACAACACTTATTAAGTTTTGTCACTGGTCTCTTGCTGGCACTTTACTATTAATTCGATTGAAACTGTATAATCCACGTGCCGGATTAATAATATAGTAAAAATGATCTACGATGCGTGTGCTTTGCTCTGGTTTTCAATTTCAAGTGAGCGAGCGTCACAAAATTTCTCTACACGCAGCGTGCCTTGCATAGCAAACGAGCCAAAAGCTACGGGACTTTTCCCAAATCCTCTCTCGCGCTCTCGATGCTCGCGAGCGAAGGACTGGAGGAAGGAAAAATAAGCAAAAAATCGTACGATTTCGCTGGCGCTGCGAATGCAGGTAGAAGAAAAACGGCATGTTCTGGAAGGCGCTACCCTACACTCTAGTCGCGGCATATGCGTTTCGATGGGTCGGTTCTATCATTTAAACTTACGATTATACTTATTTATATTTTCCTATTTGTTTTCCCTGCCCTTACCCTCTGACCCCTACAAACCCTAAGTCAAAATTCTACCGAATGCCATACTCCAGTTGCTCTGCGAGTATTTAAATCATTAATAATCGGAAATATATAAGAAAGGTATAATCAAAACAAGAAGAAAATAAAAAGTTAACTCCCGCGACGGCAGGTGTCCGTCTAGGTGATCCTAACGGGTCTTAGGCAGCATCCACTGCGCTGGCGATAAGCGTATATCAATAGCTTAGGCCTTCGTCGGCCAGATGAGGGGAGCGAGGGGGTGTTTTCACGGCAGCTTGCCGATGGTGATAACCAAGCAGCTGCTCCGGTCTAATAAAAAAACTGCGCCAGCGGAATTGGTCTGCTGCGCTCAGGTCTTCCACTTGGGGTGGTTCCGCTCTCATCCAAACGTGGGCGGTTATGTAATCATCGGCCGGAGGTTAAGTCCGTCCGGGCCGCTGAGTATGGAGCGAAACTGGTGTCAACTGAGATCCACTGCTGGCGGTTGGCGGAATTGGTTAAAGACGGCCGTAGAGCAGGGGAATCTGCCTTTTCGAGGTCTACGCCTCCGTCACGCCTCTGAAGCCGGATCCCTATGAAAACTGAGTTAGCATTGAAACGCACTAAATTTGCACTTATTCACCTTTTCTCCACGCACAAATTCACACGAGAAGTTATAGCTGGCTATACCACTCTGGGTTTCACTCGGATTATTTAATTAATAAATTCTATTACCGCGTGTAATATTGACTTAAATTTGGCCGCGCCGAGAAACATAAACGTTTGCCAAAGGGTTTTTATCAAAGAGTGAATTAAGCTTTGGGACGCTGACTGCAAGTAACCGCGGTTCAGAGCTTTACTTAGACTAACTGTTCAATCGTATGATCATTGTCAATCGTGATTGGTCTTAGCCAGTTATTAGCTATTTTCGCTATGGAAAAGTTCCTATAATTTTAAGTGCGAGGGTAGGTCGAAAAGTTTTTGTAAGTGTAAGCTTAGCTGGTCACTACAAACTCAGTAAATGCTCAGCAGGCCCCAGAGCAGCCACAAAACAACATGGAATCCATGATGGTGACCATGCAACAAAGCATGATGGAACTCATGTCATTTATGAAAACGACCATGCAAACGCTCGTCCAGAATCAGAATATGGTGATACAGCTGCTCGTATCACAACAGTCAAAATAATCTATGTCCAATCTACGTATATCCACGTGGAATGCCAATGGCGTCTCACGGCATAAACTTGAACTAACACAATTTCTAAACGAAAACCACATCGACGCCATGCTACTGGTTGAAACGCACCTCACAAGCAGATACAACTTTCATATAAGAGGTTATACCTTCTACCGCACAGATCATGCAGATGGTAAAGCCCACGGCGGGACCGGCATCCTTATCAGAGAACGCATCAAACACCACTTCCACCAAAGGTTTGCAACAAATTACCTGCAAGCTACGTCCATTAAAGTGCAGTCAGGTAACGGCAACCTTCGCATTGCTGCTGTCTACTGCCCACCTCGCTTTACAATCTCTGAAGGTCAATTCATGGATTTTTACAACTCACTTGGAGATCGATTTATAGCTGCAGGAGATTACAACGCCAAGCATACGCATTGGGGATCCCGCCTCGTGACCCCCAAGGGAAGACAACTGTACAACGCTCTCATCAATGTGAGAAATAAGCTGGACTACGTTTCCCCTGGTAGCCCCACATATTGGCCAGCAGACCCCAGAAAGATACCCGATCTAATTGACTTCGCGGTGACAAAAAACATCCCACGAAATTTAATAAACGCCAAGGCCCTTCCAGACCTTTCTTCAGATCACTCGCCGCTGTTGATAACCCTCCTTCAAAGCCCAGAAACTACGGATCGCCCCTATAGGCTGACGTCGCACAGAACCAATTGGATGAAATACAAAAAGTATGTGAGTTCCCACATTGAGCTAGCCCCCCAGCTCAATACTGAAACCGACATCGACTCCTCCACCTCCGCACTGGAAGAGGTACTTGTGACTGCAGCCAGAATCTGTAATGGACCCATATAAAAACTTTTTAGTATTTTTTTTTTAAATTAAAATGATACGCGCCTAAAAATAGTAGCGATAATTAGTATCGACCTCTTATCTGGCAACGTCTTAAAAATGACAGTTAAAACCACCAGCTGGTGAATACCGAAGTGCAAATCGGTGAAGGGTTCTTCGGGTCTCCAGCTTCTGGCTTCGATCTTTTCTATTGGAGTCGTCAAGCTGAGAAGTTGGTCCCGAACCCAGCAGGGAAAATATACAAGAGAGCATATGCACATGTGCTCCGGACCCTAATCCCACTGCTATTTCGGCATCGGTTGAAAAAGGCCATCAACAAACGCCAATCTACCGGCTGCCAAAGATTGCCGTGTCGGCAAGGTAAATATTTTTTATAAAAAAAATGTCCAAGCCGATCGACATATAATAATATTTTCGTTGCACGTGTAGGTCACGCTTATTTTCTTCGACTACACGGCGAGAAATCGCTAGGTCGATTGAGCAGAAAAAAATACAAGAAAAGGAAGCACTGGGTAAATATTTCTAAAAAATTCCTGGTCTCGTTTGCACAACATTAATTATTTAATTCCTGTAGCTAAACGAGGCAGCAGAGCAGATTGGTTACGCTATTCCGCTCTGGCCAAAAAAGGCGGCTGGAGCAGCTATCTCTGCTGGGGAAAATTCATTTGGAGTTCGCAGCAGCTTGGAGCAGAGAAAAACCCACAAAAAGTGACCCAAAAATAAACGTGAAAAAACAGTGCAGATTAAAAAAAAAAGAAATTTAAAAATTAACAAGAAAGGAAGCTAACTTCGGCACGCCGAAGTTTGTATACCCTTGCAGATTGGTTTTTATGTTTATATTATAGATTTAAATGCTGAAAACACTTACATTACATTACATCATTACATTTTACCTATACTTATTATGTTTACAGTTTGACAGTTACAGTTTTACATTCCCAGCTTTACATTTTCTCTACATTTACAGATCGTTTATATGGATTTTTATGAAATTTATACCAAAATTCTAGAATAATAAAAAAAGCTTATATCTCAGAGTAGATAAACATACGATGAAAAACAACGAAGCTATAATTTTTTTTCCTATTTATTTCTCGATCGTTCCTATGGCAGCTATATGATGTAGTCGGCCGATTTGCATACATTTTTTACCAAAATTCAGAAATAATATAAAATGGCCATATCTAAAAAATGGAGCAAAAATTTTGAAAAACAGCAAAGTTATAAATTTTTTTCTAGAAATGTATCGTACATTTGTATGGCAGCTATATGATATAGTCGTCCGATCCGGCCCGTTCCGACATATATAGCAGTGAGAGTATATAGAAGACTATATGCAAAGTTTCATTCAGATAGCTTTAAAACTGAGGGACTAGTTTGCGTAGAAACAGACAGACAGACAGACGGACAGACGGACAGACGGACAGACGGACAGACGGACAGACGGACATGGCTAGATCGACTCGGCTGTTGATGCTGATCAAGAATATATATACTTTATAGGGTCGGAAACGTCTCCTTCACTGCGTTGCAAACTTCTGACTGAAATTATAATACCCTGCAAGGGTATAAAAACCCTTAAAATCTAGTGACAAATTAAAAGTTAACGAAGACGAGGAAATGGGTTAAAACAACTCATAAAATACACGACTAGTTAAAATGTAAAATCTTCAAAACCCGACCTCAAAGCGAAAAAAAAAACATACAGAATAGTGTAAATACATATATATATAAATATAAATATATAAATCTTATTTTTTTTATTAAATACCAATAGAGTTAAACCCTCTCGAAACATCATCATTATTGCCAAATTATGAAATGAATTATTATGAAGTGTCTCAAATCCGATAAGAAATATAAAATTTAAAATAGGCATGTAAAAGATGTAAACGGGGTAAAAACAATGACAGTGGTAGTGATGGTGATGCATATGAGCAGTCAATATGATAGGAAAAAAAAACAAGAGCGTGAGCTTAGCAAATCCAACTAAAATCGTACAGTGCAATAAAAAGTTTCGTTGCCAGTAAGAATATAAAAAATTTTACAACTAAACAAAAAACTAAAACACAGGAAAATAAAAAAAAAATAATATGTAGTATAATTAATATCAAATATGAAAACGTAACTGAAAAAAAAAATTTAAATAACTTCTACATATTTTAAATCTTAATCAAAAAAAAAAAAAAAAAAACAAAACAAACAAACAAATTAAGATCATGCTATATATTTTATATATTTTTAATTTTTAATTTTCCCCTAATACACACCAAAACCTCATCGACAAGAAGGCCTTCTTCGAGAACAACAAAGTGGGTGAGTGAACACAGAAAACAAGTTATGTCGCCCAGTGTAAAGGCTGATTACCGGCTTTAATGCTTATCAGCATCGATTGATTTTTGTTATTTTGCCAATTCCTCTTTTTATTCTAATTCATGTTATCATCGTAAATTTAAAGCATTTAAATGTAAAGCCAAAACATGCGCTACACTGAGAAAATTAAAACCTAATTATTTTGTTATTTTACATATACATATTTTCTTGTTTCAGCAATAGAAACTGTTTTATTGTAATTGTGCGATGTAGGTTGTTGAAGCTAAACAAAAAATCGAATAATAAATAAATAAAATTATGTAGACCCAAAACAACAAAAAAAAACAACAAAAAATAAAAACAATTAAATGGGCATAGTTAGATTTTAATAATATTTTATAGCATCATAATTAGGCACCACCTTATCATTATCATTGTTTTAAACGAAACAAATTAGAATTATAATGACACTGAAAAATTTTTTTTTTAAATGATTATATAAATAATTATATTAACCATAAGTAAATAAAATAGGCTATGTAATGATAGGGTATAGAAATTAATAAATAAATAAATTAGGCCTTGAAATGTACGCAGAATCATCATTATATTAGGATTTTGTTTATTATTGTGAATTTGGAGATATGTACACTGAAAAATATGGAAAAAGAATTTTTGTTTGATTATTAAAAATTATTATAATGATGATGAATTTTTAAGTTTTCTTACTTATGGCATGGGAGACTAACAAACTGATGTATACGTAAATACTTTTGGGGTCTTTCGCTAACGATTACAAGAAGGACCATGGTTGGGAGGGTAAAGATATAGGGTGTGGCGAACAACAGCCAAGGCCACCCCTGCAGGCTCAAAAATTAATTCGTGCTTTCTCGTTTCTCAATTTTTTTTTGCAGTTTAGTTTTTCCTGGTTTCATATATTACTAATTATGAGACCATTGTTTTGTGTGTTGGTTTCGAATGAGGATCGTCTCATTGTGTAGATTCAGGAGGGACTCTATAATAAAACCTTTGACGTAACAATCCTTATCCACAGCAAAAACCCCCCCACATCTCCCGCTAGAGCTAGGAATCAATGGGTCCCGCTCAGCTGATGGTTAAGGGTCGACAAGCCTGAATGTGGTTAGCACTCGGAGGTATGATCGAGAACAACGATACCCTAATTATGTTTTCCCCTTTCAACGGCGTAAATTACGTCACATAGATTTTTGGCGCCCAACGTGTGGGGCAAGTGCGTTTACGGTACATATATTTTGGCCCAGCAGGCAGGTGCGAACAGCACTTCGATTTTCCGTGCAGTCGCTAATGCTAAAAGGCAGGTGCTTAAATATTTGTTTTGTATAGGTACTAACCCCTGATTATTGAAAGTGTAAATCAAGCTTTAGTAAGTTTTAAATAGACTATTGGAAAGCGATCCATTATTAGCGAGTGCTGATAGGCATCGATCGTAGAAATTTAATTCTGAAAAAGAAAATTCTTTGGAATAAAATAGCTTGCAACCAAATAACATCAACGTATGATCTAACGAGTGACAAAGTTGAAACGAAATCGTTTTTCGCTTTAGCCTTGGTAATTTGTGAGAACAGTATCGGGTTGTTACAACAGTCATAATCTGAAAGCTCTTTGTCTTTGATGAGATTTTTATTACCATTATGAAAGTAGTCAAGAAAACTGATTGATTTTGTTATACATCTTTGGAAATCGAGTTTTTGAGTATTCGGAAACTTTCGACCGAGATTACAGGTAGCTTGCTATCAGAATAATTAACAACTTGAGTTAAGTAAGAGAAAGTCTTAATCCAATGTGTTCTATTGTGTGATCATTGTTGGAAAACGAACTAGAGGTAAGCTACTGGAATACAATATAAATGCATTTGTGTTTTATTGTCCGTAGAAAACTGTACAGTAAAGTAGATAATGGAGGTCATGCACATGAATTACATTTACTAATTGCAATAGCCCAATTTAAATAAATTCATAAAGCACAGAATTAGTAGAAAGCCCAGAAATATTCATCGTTTGTTTAGGTCTCCCTGAAAACGCCATAAGAAAAAAAAAATTGTTAAGTATGCCACTTGAACACAGCTTTGAGTCAGGAAAAACTCAGCATCAAGCAGATTCGGCAGCAAATATCTGTCTTATTTGCGAAGAAATTATGTTAAATACACAACCTTGTGTTATAACGCAATGTAATCACATTTTTCATAAGCAATGTTTGGAAACACATGTACCAGTACATAAAGAGTGTCCTTGCTGCTTAAAAGCAGTACAGCCAAAAGATTGGAAAGTAGTTTTAGGTAGCCATTCACCGAATGCAAGGAGCGCGGTCAACAACCCTCCAAAAAGAGTCGTTGCAACAGGTTCTCGTCCGTGTACTCGGTCGTTAGCACATCAACTAGAAGCAATTGCACAACCGGCACCAACGGAAGCCGAGGTTCTGGTCAGAGTTCACGACCAGTCTAATTTATCAAATTCAGAAAACCAACATACACCAGGAAGTACGCCTACGAATCAAGAAGTTAGGGCAAGATCAGATCAAGTCGCCAACGCACCAGTTAGACGAGGTCGCCCTCCTAGGCAAAGAAGACAGAATAATCCGCCAGTAGCCAATAGTGTACCGCGAGCGGAGATAGAATCTATCGTTCGAGAGACAGTGACTCGGGTTTTGTCATCCATGTCAGGAAGTGGGAGCCTTGCACCGCCACCCGGACAAGTAGCTGAACATGCAAGTCCAGGTACACTTCGAAGTTATAGGTCCGCAAATGGTATGCATATGCATACTCTTGGTCCACATAAAATCGCAGATGTTCTTCAGAAATGGGGAGTAAGGTTTGATGGAACAGTAGAAGGATTATCGGTAAAGGAATTTCTATACCGAGTGAAGATTTTGACAGTTGAACATTTTGACGGTGATCTAGAAATTATCAGCCGAAATATTCATCATCTTTTAATTGGTTTTAAAGGGTTCAAACATTCAACTGGAGAGAATTTTGCGCTGCTTTTCGAGAACAATATCGTGAGAGCAGAACAGCAACAGAGTTACGTGAACAAATTCGCTCCCGGAAGCAAAAGCCAGGAGAATCGTTCGATACGTTTTATGAGAGTGTTTGTAAGCTCATGGATAGATTATCAGTGAGTTTTGCAGAAGACGAGCTAGTAGAGATGATACAGGGAAATCTACTGATCGACATGAAAGAGAGATTGTTATTTGAAAACATTTCATCTATTTCCGAGTTACGAAGGTTGGTTCATAAGCGAGAGAATTTTCTTAGGGAAGCAGGCCGAGTGCGGTCATCACAAACTAAGCCCGGACCATATCGCGTATACGCGGTGGAGGACAATCAACTCAGTGAGACTCAGGAATGTGAGGATGATAACGAAATTGCAGCAATTCAACGCACAACTCCTTTGTTGTGTTGGAATTGTGAGGCTCCCGGTCACATATGGGAAAATTGCTTGGCCGAGAGACGTATTTTTTGTTATGGTTGCGGAGCCCCGCAAATATATAAACCCAATTGCCAAAACTGCAAGCGAAAGGCGGAAAACCGGCAAGGGGGGGCATCCAATCCAGGAAGGGTGTCCCAGAAGTAGAAGATAGCTCAAGAACAGAGGTTGAAAAGGTTAAAATCTTAGAAAGTAAGTTAGATCAAAAGTCGAATCCTGAAGTTAATATATCGTTTAAGCCCTATCATGAGAGGTTAAGAAACTATTATCTAGTAAGAGAACGAATTTTTGCTGGACTCGTGAAAAAGAGTAGACGGAATACTCTCAGGATGCGAAATTACTTTCGTTCGTTAATAAAGAAGAAAACTATGATTGTGTCAACTGTTTTTCAAAACAACATTGATCGTCGTAGTTATGCCAGCGTAGCATTCTTGGATTTTTCTGAACTAGGTTTGCTTGACACGGGGGCCAACATAAGTTGTATTGGTTCATCCCTAGCGCTTACGGACTTTTCGAAGTATCCCAATTTTAAGTCAATTTTGTCTCAAGTCTGAACCGCTGACGCCAAGTCTCACCAAGTTCTAGGAAGTCTGAAAGTAAAAATGCAGTATCAAAATAAAGAGAAAGATGTAGAACTATTCATAATCCCGTCTATAGCCCAGAGGTTAATATTAGGTATAGATTTCTGGCGAGCTTTCGAGTTAGCTCCCGGGATCATTAGTTCTATATTGAATGAGGAAATAGAAGAAAGTGAAGAGGAGGAAAAATACCCATTAACAGTAAAAGAAAAACAGCAACTTGAGGCTGTTAAGGAGCTATTTCCGAATTTTGAAAAACAAGGATTAGGTCGCACTGCCCTGATTAAGCATAGTATCGACATAGGAGAAAACAAGCCTGTGAAACAGCGTTATTATCCGGTGAGCCCAGCTGTCGAAAAGCTTATGTATACGGAAATTGACCGCATGCTTAGCCTCGGAGTGATCGAGTTGACAGAGGAAGCGAAACCATTGACTGCATTTACAGTTCCAGGTCGAGCATTATATCAGTTTACGGTCATGCCTTTTGGCTTATGTAATGCTCCCTCGACGATGTCCCGGCTAATGGATGACTTAATTCCGCCAGATTTACGTCATTGCGTTTTCGGATATCTCGACGACCTATGCATTGTCTCAGAAGATTTTGCGTCACATTTAGCAGTGCGTATTGCAGACCAATTCAAAAAAGCTAACTTAACTCTAAACATAAAGAAAAGTCACTTTTGCGTTACTAAGGTGAATTATCTAGGGTATGTGATCGGAAGTGGTGGAATAGCCACTGACCCGGAAAAAATATCCTGTGTAATTAACTGGCCCACACCGAAAAATTTGAAACAAGTGAGAGGTTTTCTCGGTGTATGTGGTTGGTACAGGCGATTTATAAAAGACTTTGCAGAAATCACCTGTCCTATTACAGAAGTCTTAAAAACAAGAAAATGTTTTAAGTGGTCTCCGGAAGCCCAGGACGCCATGGAGAAATTGAAACAGTTGCTAACGTCAGCGCCTGTGTTACAAAATTCGGATTTTTCCCGTAAATTTGTTGTACACTGTGATGCTAGTGATTACGGCATTGGTGCTGTGTTGGTACAAGTATCTGATAGCGGAGAGGAAAGACCATTGGCATTTATGTCCAAAAAACTCTCGAAATCGCAACGAAACTACAGTGTTACGGAACGCGAATGTCTGGCAGTGATATTAGCGATCGAAAAATTCCGGTGCTATTTAGAATTACAACCATTTGAAGTAGTGACAGATCACTCAAGCCTTCTCTGGCTTATGCGACAGCAGAATGTATCTGGCAGATTAGCCCGTTGGATTTTTAGATTGCAAGCTTTTAAATTCACTATTTCACATCGTAAAGGGAAAGATCATATTGTTCCTGATGCGTTATCTCGCATTTGTGACCCAGAAATCGATAGTGTGGAATGGATAGGTCCCGAAATTGATTTAGAATCGTCATCCTTCCTAGACCCTGATTACATCCAGCTCAAGGAAACAATAGAAGCAAATAGAGAAAAGTTCCCGGATCTGCGAACGGCAGACCGATTTGTGTACATACGCACCGAACACCCCTCCGGAAATGCAGCCCAGGACTCGGACTGTTGGAAGTTGTGGGTGCCGGAGGCAATACGAGTAGAGGCGATCCGCCAAGCGCATGACTGCGTTATATCTGCGCACGGGGGAATGCAGAAAACAATTGAACGTTTGCGAAGACACTTGTTTTGGCCAGGTTTGTCCAAACAAGTTCGAGAATACGTTCGCGAGTGCGATGTTTGCAAAGAGACTAAAGCCCCGAACACAACATTACGGCCTCCCATGGGTCAGCAAAGTGTTTCGTGCAGGCCGTTTCAAAAACTGTATGTTGACATATTAGGTCCTTACCCGCGAAGTAAGAAATGTCACATAGGGTTACTTATTGTCCTTGATCACTTCAGTCGTTACCATTGGTTGTGTCCTCTAAAAAAATTTACCTCTTCCGCGATAATAGATTTTCTGCGAAATCGAATTTTTGCTGAATTTGGAACACCCGAGATCCTCGTAAGCGACAATGGATCTCAATTCAAGTCTAATGAGTTTGAAGCCTTTTTAACAAAGTTTGGAATCAAGCACACGCTTACCGCGTTATATTCTCCTCAGAGCAACGCGGCGGAGAGGGTAAATCGCTCCTTATTGGCTGCGATACGATCCTATCTGCGAGCAGATCAAACCGAATGGGATTCTAATTTAACTAGCATTTCCTCGGCATTGCGATCCTCGCTGCACCAAGCCCTTGGCTGCTCACCTTACAAGGCTTTATTTGGTTTCAATATGGTAAATCATGGAAGTGATTATAAGTTGTTGAGAAAGCTATCTCTCTTAGAAGAATCTCCGCTTTTGAATTGTCAGGATAAACTTCATTGGTTACGAGAGGAGATAAAGCAAAATAGCCGCACGGCTTATGAGCGTAATGCGACGCAATACAACTTGCGGTCCAGGCCGGTCTCGTACAAAGAAGGCCAAGAGGTGTTTAAACGCAACTTTTACCTGAGTAATTTCTCTAAGAATTTCAATAAGAAATTAGGGCCGCAGTTTTCCAAATGTCGAGTGAAGAAAAAAGTAGGAACAGCTTATTACTTGCTAGAAACATTGCAAGGCAAAGAAATCGGTACATATCACGCCAAGGATCTTCGAAGCTAATTCCAGCTAATCGTGCCTCGGAGCCTCGTTAGATTATCTGGTGGTGTAATGGACCCATATAAAAACTTTTTAGTATTTTTTTTTTGAAATTAAAATGATACGCGCCTAAAAATAGTAGCGATAATTAGTATCGACCTCTTATCTGGCAACGTCTTAAAAATGACAGTTGAAACCACCAGCTGGTGAATACCGAAGTGCAAATCGGTGAAGGGTTCTTCGGGTCTCCAGCTTCTGGCTTCGATCTTTTCTATTGGAGTCGTCAAGCTGAGAAGTTGGTCCCGAACTCAGCAGGGAAAATATACAAGAGAGCATATGCACATGTGCTCCGGACCCTAATCCCACAGCTATTTCGGCATCGGTTGAAAAGGCCATCAACAAACGCCAATCTACCGGCTGCCAAAGATTGCCGTGTCGGCAAGGTAAATATTTTTTATACAAAAAATGTCCAAGCCGATCGACGATGCACGTGTAGGTCACGCTTATTTTCTTCGACTACACGACGAGAAATCGCTAGGTCGATTGAGCAGAAAAAAATACAAGAAAAGGAAGCACTGGGTAAATATTTCTAAAAAATTCCTGGGCTCGTTTGCACAACATTAATTATTTAATTCCTGTAGCTAAAGGAGACAGCAGAGCAGATTGGTTACGCTATTCCGCTCTGGCCAAAAAAGGCGGCTGGAGCAGCTATATCTGCTGGGGAAAATTCATTTGGAGTTAGCAGCAGCTTGGAGCAGAGAAAAACCCACAAAAAGTGACCCAAAAATAAACGTGAAAAAACAGTGCAGATTAAAAAAAAAAGAAATTTAAAAATTAAAAACCCTTAAAATCTAGTGACAAATTAAAAGTTAACGAAGACGAGGAAATGGGCTAAAACAACTCATAAAATTCACGACTAGTTAAAATGTAAAATCTTCAAAACCCGACCTCAAAGCGAAAAAAAAACATGCAGAATAGTGTAAATACATATATATATATAAATATAAATATATAAATCTTATTTTTTTTATTAAATACCAATAGAGTTAAACCCTCTCGAAACATCATCATTATTGCCAAATTATGAAATGAATTATTATGAAGTGTCTCAAATCCGATAAGAAATAAAAAATTTAAAATAGGCATGTAAAAGATGTAAACGGGGTAAAAACAATGACAGTGGTAGTGATGGTGATGCATATGAGCAGTCAATATGATAGGAAAAAAAAAACAAGAGCGTGAACTTAGCAAATCCAACTAAAATCGTACAGTGCAATAAAAAGTTTCGTTGCCAGTAAGAATATAAAAAATTTTACAACTAAACAAAAAACTAAAACACAGGAAAATAAAAAAAATAATATGTAGTATAATTAATATCAAATATGAAAACGTAACTGAAAAAAAAAATTTAAATAACTTCTACAAATTTTAAATCTTAATCAAAAAAAAAAAAAAAACAAAACAAACAAACAAATTAAGATCATGCGGCTATATTTTTAATTTTTAATTTTCCCCTAATACACACCAAAACCTCATCGACAAGAAGGCCTTCTTCGAGAACAACAAAGTGGGTGAGTGAACACAGAAAACAACTTATCTCGCCCAGTGTAAAGACTGATTACCGGCTTTAATGCTTATCAGCATCGATTGATTTTTGTTATTTTGCCAATTCCTCTTTTTATTCTAATTCATGTTATCATCGTAAATTTAAAGCATTTAAATGTAAAGCCAAAACATGCGCTACACTGAGAGAATTTCAACCTAATTATTTTATTTCCTTTACATATACATATTTTCTTGTTTTCAGCAATAGAAACTGTTTTATTGTAATTGTGCGATGTAGGTTGTTGAAGCTAAACAAAAAATCGAATAATAAATAAATAAAATTATGTAGACCCAAAACAACAAAAAAAAAAAAACAACAAAAATTAAAAACAATTAAATGGGCATAGTTAGATTTTAATAATATTTTATAGCATCATAATTAGGCACCACCTTATCATTATCATTGTTTTAAACGAAACAAATTAGAATTATAATGACACTGAAAATTTTTTTTTTTTAAATGATTAAATAAATAATTATATTAACCAAAAGTAAATAAAATAGGCTATGTAATGATAGGGCATAGAAATTAATAAATAAATAAATTAGGCCTTGATATGTACGCAGAAACATCATTATATTAGGATTTTGTTTATTATTGTGAATTTGGAGATATGTACACTGAAAAATATGGAAAAGGAATTTTTGTTTGATTATTAAAAATTATTATAATGATGATGAATTTTTAAGTTTTCTTACTTATGGCATGGGAGACTAACAAACTGATGTATACGTAAATACTTTTGGGGTCTTTCGCTAACGATTACAAGAAGGACCATGGTTGGGAGGGTAAAGATATAGGGTGTGGCGAACAACAGCCAAGGCCACCCCTGCAGGCTCAAAAATTAATTCGTGCTTTCTCGTTTCTCAATTTTTTTTTGCAGTTTAGTTTTTCCTGGTTTCATATATTACTAATTATGAGACCATTGTTTTGTGTGTTGGTTTCGAATGAGGATCGTCTCATTGTGTAGATTCAGGAGGGACTCTATAATAAAACCTTTGACGTAACAATCCTTATCCACAGCAAAAACCCCCCCACATCTCCCGCTAGAGCTAGGAATCAATGGGTCCCGCTCAGCTGATGGTTAAGGGTCGACAAGCCTGAATGTGGTTAGCACTCGGAGGTATGATCGAGAACAACGATACCCTGATTATGTTTTCCCCTTTCCACGGCGTAAATTACGACACAAATCTCAACACCACAACAGACGGATGTGCAAAAAATCAAATTCAAAACGAACCAGCAAATTGAACAGCTTATCCAAGAAAGGGTAAAAATAGGGCTGAACCACTAGCAGAAGTCGGTAATGCTGCGTTACCAAAGACCCTCACCGCTATTCCACCATTAAAAACGATATTTGTTTCCCGGCTTGCCCCTGATCTCGCATCGGAAGATGTACTAGCTCATATACGGAGCAAAACCCAAGCCAAAAGTGTGAAAGTGGAAAAATTTAATTTCTCATACCCCAGAGATATCTCATCTTTCAAGATAAGTGTCTCCCTCGATCTTTTTGACACAATTTGTTCTGGTGACTTCTGGCCCGAGCACGCTGTAGTCAAGGAGTACGAGGTAAAGATAAAGAAAAAACGGCCTTCACGGCCGGCACAAACCACAGTGACTGCGGGCGTCACGGCAGTGCCAAAAAACTAAATACCTCCCTCCTACTTTCCTATCAGAATACTAGAGGGTTACGCAGCAAGCTCTCCAAATTATATTCTGATAGCTTTTCGTTTGCATCCCAGGTGATTGTGTTTACCGAAACCTGGTTAAAGCCGGAGATTCTCAGCTCCGAAATTTTTCCGGGTAAGTACACAACTTATAGATTGGACCGTCTTTCCCAGCGGGGTGGTGGAGTTTTAATTGCCGTTGACTCCACCCTTATTTCCGAACTGGTTCAAATTGACGATCTCACAGGTATTGAATTTATCTGTGTAAAACTATCATTTCCAGGTAGTTTTATCTATATAACCTGTTCTTACGTTCCTCCATCTGCTGAAGAGCCCATTTATTGGAAACACCTTTCGGCAATTCAGGCTGTTTCCAACAGGCTTTCAGATAGAGACCAACTAATAACTCTAGGAGACTTCAATATACCTGGAGCTCGTTGGTCATCAGATGGTACGTCAAATGTCCTCCAAACTGCGGTACAGCATGACCTCATAGATGGTTTGCTTGACATTTCGTTGTCCCAAGTTAACCATGTCGTAAATTCTTTAAATCGCCTACTAGATCTGTGTTTCGTCTCTGATCCTGTAGGTGTAAACTTAACAAGAGTCGATCCATTGACGCTTCCCGAAGACCCTTACCATCCTACTTTCGAAGTGACCATCGATTTGGGGACTGTCGTAAAGACTAAACCTGATTTGAGTTGCTCAGCAACTAAAGTTCGCTGCTTCCGTAAAGCAAATTTTCAAAGGCTAGATATCTTGATTTCCCAATTTAATTGGTCTGAACTTTACAGATGTACTGACATGGCGTCCGCCGTGGATATTTTTTACAGTGCCATGAATTCGTTCTTTGCATTGTGTGTTCCTTTAGCCTATCCGTCGGTTTCTAGTAAACCACCTTGGTTCACCAAAGAGCTGACACGCCTAAAAAACGTTAAGTCTAGGCTTTATAATCGCTATAAACGCACCGGATCTCCCACTGTTCATTCAAGATATCTTAGTGCTCGGTCGAATTTCACCGTGCTAAATGCGCAATGTTATAAAAGTTATTTAACTCGCTGTAGGGTTCAGTTCACGCAGGACCCGAAACAGTTTTATAACTTTGTTAACACTAAGCGAAAACCCAATTTACATACTTCATCGCTTTCGTTCAAGAACGCTACAGCAAACTCTGATCAGGCCATCGCCGATCTCTTTGCCGAGTTTTTCAAAACTACGTATTGTTGCTCGAATAGCTTAGATCAGACTTACTCTTTTGATTTGCCCAAGTCGAACCTAATTTTCAGTCCTATTTTAACCGAAAGCTCCCTTAGTTCGGATCTTCATCGTGTAAAACCAGTTTACTCACCGGGTCCCGATGGAATACCAGGCTGCGTGCTCAGGTATTGTGCTCTGTGCAATCCCCTTCTGAAATTGTTTACCTTATCTTTAGAAACCTCAGAATTTCCCCTTATTTGGAAGGAATCATTCATCATTCCTCTCCACAAAAAAGGTAGCAAATCGGACGCCAGCAACTATAGAGGAATCTCTAAGTTGTCGGCAATTCCAAAACTTTTCGAGAATGTAATTACTCCCCACGTGCAGCATTTATGCAGATCCGTAATTTCACCATGTCAGCATGGTTTTATGAGGCGAAGATCGACCACTACAAATCTCCTGGAACTCACCTCTTTCGTTATTAGAGGTTTCCAACGTAACTTTCAAACCGACGTGATTTACACAGACTTCAGTAAAGCTTTTGACTCGGTTAATCACTCTCTTCTTGTAAGGAAGCTTGACTTAATCGGGTTTCCTGTCGATCTTCTTAAATGGATTTTGAGCTATTTGAGTAACAGAACTCAAAAGGTTCTGTTTAAAAATGCTCTATCCAAATTCCTCAAAGTCACTTCTGGCGTCCCACAGGGTAGCCACCTCGGCCCGCTGCTATTTACATTGTTTATCAATGACCTCCCGCTGGTTCTAACGAATTCTAGAGTACTTATGTACGCTGATGACGTTAAGCTATGCGTGCAGTATAAGGACAGCTCTTGCCAGTCATACCTGCAATCGGATCTTAATAACTTTCAAGCATGGTGTCGTGCTAATTTATTACATCTCAATAACTCTAAATGCAACCTGATGACATTTTCACGTGTCACTCCCCAGTTTGCCACTTATACGCTAAATGATTGCGCTCTTGAAAGAATATCTCTTGTTGATGATTTAGGCGTTCGCTTAGACCCTAAACTTTCGTTCTCTAAACATATTTCGTGCATGGTTAATAAAGCCAAAGGCATGCTCGGTTTTATTAAGAGGTGGTCGAAGGAATTCGATTCCCCTTATATAACGAAGACCCTTTTTACTTCGTTAGTTCGCCCTATATTGGAGTATGGTTCATGCGTCTGGAGTCCTCAATTCGGAATCCATATTAACCGTATTGAATCTGTACAAAAGAACTTTTTACTTTTCGCCCTCCGTGGCCTACCTTGGGATGCTGATGAGAGGCTACCGTCGTATTCAAGTAGACTCCTATTAATTAACTTACCCTCCCTAGCTAACCGTAGAACGATGCTTGGTGTCGTATTCCTCCATAACCTAATAAACGGTGATGTTGAGAGCCCCTTTCTCTTAGGGCAGCTCAATTTCCACGTTCCCCGACTAACATCTAGAACCCTTATCCCTTTAGTAGTAAATCACTGTAGGCGGGAGTTTGAAGTGCATGAACCCTTTAGGGTTTTATGTACGGATTACAACCGCCTCTCTGACATTTTAATACGTAGCGATAGCCCTTCTGTACTAAAAACTTTAATACTTGTAGAGTTAGCTCGTATTGTATCACCGTAGTCTAAGGTTGCATGCGTTCTTATTTATTTATCGTAGTTATTATTTAGTTACATTATATTATTTTTTTTATATTTACTTTGCATGTGTTTTTATTTATTTATCGTAGTTATTATTTAGTTACATTATTTTATATTTTTTATATTTATTTTGCATTCGTTTTTACTTAATTATTACTATTTTTATTATATTATATTTTTATTACATTATATATTTTTGTTCCCCTTATTAATTTTTGTTCTCTTGTAACGTTTCCTCGTTCTTATCTTCCTTAATTCACCGCGTCTATCTAGTTCGCGATTCGTGCCGTACGTCACACGGCTGCGCCCCTCGGTCGGTTGGGCGGGAGGTGGAAGCGGGACCCCGCGCGAATAAAAAAAAAAAAAAAAAAAAAAAAAAAAAGAGGCGTCTGCGACGGGCGTGGCAAACCAATAGATCGCCATGCTCAAAGCAACGTCTAAATGAAGCCACACCCAAACTAAGCCGGGCCCTGAAGCAAGATGCCGAAAAAGCACAATTAAGATATATTGAAAAACTCTCGCCAACCAGCACAAAGCATCCCTTATGGAGAGCTCACCCAAATTTAAGCTCACCGGCTGAAACCATCACCCCGATATGAAAGTCATCTGGTTGCTGGGCCCGCAGCGACAAAGACAGAGCCGAAACTTTTGCCTCACATCTCCAGGGCGTTTTCCAGCCGAACCCTGCTGCAAATCCATTTGATCTACCGCAAATCCACACTGAAACGGAATCTACTCCTGCATCATTTCGTCCGAACGAGATAACGAAGGTCATCAGGGAACTGAAGCCGAAAAAGGCTCCCGGCGTTGACCTAATAACTCAAAAAATGATAATTGAACTTCCGAATTGTGCTATTGAGGTCATCTGTAAAATCTGCAATGGGATCATAAGTCTCGGCCATTACCCAACAAAATGGAAAAAATCTATAATTATAATGATACCGAAGACCGGAAAAGACCACACGATTCCGTCATCTTACCGACCAATAAGTCTACTATCATGCTTGTCCAAGTTATTTGAAAAATGCCTACTAAAGCGCATAATCCCTTATCTGGGAGCTCACAACACTATCCCAGCTCATCAATTTGGCTTCAGAGAAAAACATGGAACTATCGAGCAAGTAAACAGAATAACATCAGAAATTCGCACAGCCTTCGAGCATCGAGAATATTGCAGCGCGATATTTCTCGACGTTTCTCAAGCATTCGACCGAGTCTGGCTCAACGGCCTCATGCACAAAATAAAAACACTCTTGCCGGTATACACACACAAATTACTTGAGTCGTATCTCTACAACAGAGTCTTCGCAGTGAGGTGCAACGCAACAACATCCGGCACCTATTCAATCGAAGCTGGAGTCCCACAAGAAAGTGCACTTGGGCCTACCCTATTTGTTCTATACACAGCGGATATCCCCACAAGCGACCAGCTAACATTATCCACTTTCGCTGATGACACTGCGATCCTCAGCCGTTCCAGATGCCCAGTCCGTGCAACAGCCCAGCTCGCCAACCACCTCAAGGTAGTCGAGAAGTGGCTATCTGATTGGCGTATTAAAATAAATGAACAAAAGTGTAAGCACATAACGTTCACCCTCAACAGACAAACATGCCCCCCGCTCTACCTGAACAGCACACTGATCCCCGAAGTCAACGTGGTAACGTACCTGGGCGTCCACCTGGACAGACGCCTAAGATGGCGAAGACATATTGAATGCAAGAAACTTCATCTAAAACTAAAAGCCAGCAGCCTCCACTGGCTCATAAACTCCCGATCGCCCCTGGACTACAAGGTCCTGCTCTACAACTCCACACTAAAGCCATCCACAGGGATCTCGGCATTCCTGCAGTTAAGAACGAAATAGAAAAACAAAAAGCGTCCTACAAGGAAAAACTCTCCACCCATCCAAATCCTTTAGCAAGGGACTTGATACGAGTTTCCAGAAGAAGCCGCCTACTACGTAACGACCATCCAACCCAGCCATAATTATTCAGGGCCATTTACTCTGTACCAGTCTCATGACTGCTAGTTAGGTAGTATTGTAAGATTTGATACACTTATTGTTAGTCTCATAAATGAGAAGATTCAATAAATAAAAGCAAAGCCTAAAAAAAAAAAAAAAAAAAAAAAAAATTGTAAATTTGTAAACAAAAAGTTCACAACTCAGCTAATAATTCATGTATCCACTTCAGAATTTGTATTTATATTAGTTTTTACACGGCTAATACATTTGCATGCTCAATTGTAAATTTGTAAACAAAAAGTTCACAACTCAGATAATAGTGCATATATCCACTTCAGAATTTGTAATTATATTAGTTTTTACATGGCTAATACATTTGCATACTCAATTGTAAATTTGTAAACAAAAAGTTCACAACTCAGCTAATAATTCATGTATCCACTTCAGAATTTGTATTTATATTAGTTTTTACACGGCTAATACATTTGCATGCTCAATTGTAAATTTGTAAACAAAAAGTTCACAACTCAGATAATAGTGCATATATCCACTTCAGAGTTTGTAATTTTATTAGTTTTTACATGGCTAATACATTTGCATACTCAATTGTAAAATTGTAAACAAAAAGTTCACAACTCAGCTAATAATTCATGTATCCACTTCACAATTTGTAATTATATTAGTTTTTACAAGGTTAATACATTTGCATACTCAGGTATAAATTTGTAAACAAAAATTTCACAACTCAGCTAATAATGCCTGAATCCACTTCAGAATTAGTATTATATTAGTTTTTACATGGCTAATACATTTGCATGCTCAATTGTAAAATTGTAAACAAATAGTTCACAACTCAGATAATAGTGCATATATCCACTTCAGAATTTGTAATTATATTAGTTTTTACATGGCTAATACATTTGCATACTCAATTGTAAATTTGTAAACAAAAAGTTCACAACTCAGCTAATAATTCATGTATCCACTTCAGAATTTGTATTTATATTAGTTTTTACACGGCTAATACATTTGCATGCTCAATTGTAAATTTGTAAACAAAAAGTTCACAACTCAGATAATAGTGCATATATCCACTTCAGAATTTGTAATTTTATTAGTTTTTACATGGCTAATACATTTGCATACTCAATTGTAAAATTGTAAACAAAAAGTTCACAACTCAGCTAATAATTCATGTATCCACTTCAGAATTTGTAATTATATTAGTTTTTACATGGCTAATACATTTGCATACTCAATTGTAAATTTGTAAACAAAAAGTTCACAACTCAGCTAATAATGCATGTATCCACTTCAGAATTTGTATTTATATTAGTTTTTACTAGGTTAATACATTAGCATACTCAGGTATAAATTTGTAAACAAAAATTTCACACCTCAGCTAATAATGCCTGAATCCACTTCAGAATTTGTATTTATATTAGTTTTTACAAGGCTAATACATTTGCATACTCAATTGTAAATTTGTAAACAAAAAGTTCACAGCTCAGCTAATAATGCCTGTATCCACTTCAGAATTTGTATTTATATTAGTTTTTACAAGGCTAATACATTTTCATAATCAATAGTAAATTTATAAACAAAAAGTTCACAACTCAGATAATAGTGCATATATCCATTTCAGAATTTGTAATTATTTTAGTTTTTACATGGCTAATACATTTGCATACTCAATTGTAAATTTGTAAACAAAAAGTTCACAACTCAAATAATAAATTATGTATCCACTTCAGAATTTGTATTTATATTAGTTTTTACACGGCTAATACATTTGCATGCTCAATTGTAAAATTGTAAACAAATAGTTCACAACTCAGATAATAGTGCATATATCCACTTCAGAATTTGTAATTATATTAGTTTTTACATGGCTAATACATTTGCATACTCAGGTATAAATTTGTAAACAAAAATTTCACAACTCAGCTAATAATGCCTGAATCCACTTCTGAATTAGTATTATATTAGTTTTTACACGGCTAATACATTTGCATACTCAATTGTAAATTTGTAAACAAAAAGTTCACAACT
The DNA here is from genome assembly GCF_030179895.1 of Drosophila kikkawai. Taxonomy (NCBI): domain Eukaryota; kingdom Metazoa; phylum Arthropoda; class Insecta; order Diptera; family Drosophilidae; genus Drosophila; species Drosophila kikkawai. Next base: position 88,717 of record NW_027222650.1, read on the forward strand.
CAGCTAATAATGCCTGTATCCACTTCAGAATTAGTATTTATATTAGTTTTTACACGGCTAATACATTTGCATACTAAATTGTAAATTTGTAAACAAAAAGTTCACAACTCAGCTAATAATGCCTTTATCCACTTCAGAATTTGTATTTATATTAGTTTTTACACGGCTAATACATTTGCATACTCAATTGTAAATTTGTAAACACAAAGTGCACAACTCAGCTAATAATGCATGTATCCACTTCAGAATTTGTATTTATATTAGTTTTTACAAGGTTAATACATTTGCATACTCAATTGTAAATTTATAAACAAAAAGTTCACAACTCAGCTAATAATGCCTGTATCCACTTCAGAATTTGTTTTTATATTAGTTTTTACAAGGCTAATACATTTTCATAATCAATAGTAAATTTATAAACAAAAAGTTCACAACTCAGCTAATAATGCCTGTATCCACTTCAGAATTAGTATTTATATTAGTTTTTATAGTTTTTACAAAGTTAATACATTTGCATACTCAATTGTAAATTTGTAAACAAAAAGTTCACAACTCAGCTAATAATGCCTGTATCCACTTCAGAATTTGTATTTATATTAGTTTTTACAAGGCTAATACATTTGCATACTCAATTGTAAATTTGTAAACAAAAAGTTCACAACTCAGCTAATAATGCATGTATCCATGGTAGAATTTGTACTTATATTAGTTTTTACATGGCTAATACATTTGCATACTCAATTGTAAATTTGTAAACAAAAAGTTCACAGCTCAGCTAATAATGCATGTATCCACTTTAGAATTTATATTTAAATTAGTTCTTTCAATGCTAATACATTTGCATACTCAATTGTAAATTTGTAAACAAAAAGTTCACAACTCAGCTAATAATGCATGTATCCATGGTAGAATTTGTACTTATATTAGTTTTTACATGGCTAATACATTTGCATACTCAATTGTAAATTTGTAAACAAAAAGTGCACAACTCAGCTAATAATTCATGTATCCACTTCACAATTTGTAATTATATTAGTTTTTACAAGGTTAATACATTTGCATACTCAGGTATAAATTTGTAAACAAAAATTTCACAACTCAGCTAATAATGCCTGAATCCACTTCAGAATTAGTATTATATTAGTTTTTACATGGCTAATACATTTGCATACTCAATTGTAAATTTATAAACAAAAAGTTCACAACTCAGATAATAGTGCATATATCCACTTCAGAGTTTGTAATTTTATTAGTTTTTACATGGCTAATACATTTGCATACTCAATTGTAAAATTGTAAACAAAAAGTTCACAACTCAGCTAATAATTCATGTATCCACTTCACAATTTGTAATTATATTAGTTTTTACAAGGTTAATACATTTGCATACTCAGGTATAAATTTGTAAACAAAAATTTCACAACTCAGCTAATAATGCCTGAATCCACTTCTGAATTAGTATTATATTAGTTTTTACACGGCTAATACATTTGCATACTCAATTGTAAATTTGTAAACAAAAAGTTCACAACTCAGCTAATAATGCCTGTATCCACTTCAGAATTAGTATTTATATTAGTTTTTACACGGCTAATACATTTGCATGCTCAATTGTAAATTTGTAAACAAAAAGTTCACAACTCAGATAATAGTGCATATATCCACTTCAGAATTTGTAATTTTATTAGTTTTTACATGGCTAATACATTTGCATACTCAATTGTAAAATTGTAAACAAAAAGTTCACAACTCAGCTAATAATTCATGTATCCACTTCAGAATTTGTAATTATATTAGTTTTTACATGGCTAATACATTTGCATACTCAATTGTAAATTTGTAAACAAAAAGTTCACAACTCAGCTAATAATGCATGTATCCACTTCAGAATTTGTATTTATATTAGTTTTTACTAGGTTAATACATTAGCATACTCAGGTATAAATTTGTAAACAAAAATTTCACACCTCAGCTAATAATGCCTGAATCCACTTCAGAATTTGTATTTATATTAGTTTTTACAAGGCTAATACATTTGCATACTCAATTGTAAATTTGTAAACAAAAAGTTCACAGCTCAGCTAATAATGCCTGTATCCACTTCAGAATTTGTATTTATATTAGTTTTTACAAGGCTAATACATTTTCATAATCAATAGTAAATTTATAAACAAAAAGTTCACAACTCAGATAATAGTGCATATATCCATTTCAGAATTTGTAATTATTTTAGTTTTTACATGGCTAATACATTTGCATACTCAATTGTAAATTTGTAAACAAAAAGTTCACAACTCAAATAATAAATTATGTATCCACTTCAGAATTTGTATTTATATTAGTTTTTACACGGCTAATACATTTGCATGCTCAATTGTAAAATTGTAAACAAATAGTTCACAACTCAGATAATAGTGCATATATCCACTTCAGAATTTGTAATTATATTAGTTTTTACATGGCTAATACATTTGCATACTCAGGTATAAATTTGTAAACAAAAATTTCACAACTCAGCTAATAATGCCTGAATCCACTTCTGAATTAGTATTATATTAGTTTTTACACGGCTAATACATTTGCATACTCAATTGTAAATTTGTAAACAAAAAGTTCACAACTCAGCTAATAATGCCTGTATCCACTTCAGAATTAGTATTTATATTAGTTTTTACACGGCTAATACATTTGCATACTAAATTGTAAATTTGTAAACAAAAAGTTCACAACTCAGCTAATAATGCCTTTATCCACTTCAGAATTTGTATTTATATTAGTTTTTACACGGCTAATACATTTGCATACTCAATTGTAAATTTGTAAACACAAAGTGCACAACTCAGCTAATAATGCATGTATCCACTTCAGAATTTGTATTTATATTAGTTTTTACAAGGTTAATACATTTGCATACTCAATTGTAAATTTATAAACAAAAAGTTCACAACTCAGCTAATAATGCCTGTATCCACTTCAGAATTTGTTTTTATATTAGTTTTTACAAGGCTAATACATTTTCATAATCAATAGTAAATTTATAAACAAAAAGTTCACAACTCAGCTAATAATGCCTGTATCCACTTCAGAATTAGTATTTATATTAGTTTTTATAGTTTTTACAAAGTTAATACATTTGCATACTCAATTGTAAATTTGTAAACAAAAAGTTCACAACTCAGCTAATAATGCCTGTATCCACTTCAGAATTTGTATTTATATTAGTTTTTACAAGGCTAATACATTTGCATACTCAATTGTAAATTTGTAAACAAAAAGTTCACAACTCAGCTAATAATGCATGTATCCATGGTAGAATTTGTACTTATATTAGTTTTTACATGGCTAATACATTTGCATACTCAATTGTAAATTTGTAAACAAAAAGTTCACAGCTCAGCTAATAATGCATGTATCCACTTTAGAATTTATATTTAAATTAGTTCTTTCAATGCTAATACATTTGCATACTCAATTGTAAATTTGTAAACAAAAAGTTCACAACTCAGCTAATAATGCATGTATCCATGGTAGAATTTGTACTTATATTAGTTTTTACATGGCTAATACATTTGCATACTCAATTGTAAATTTGTAAACAAAAAGTGCACAACTCAGCTAATAATTCATGTATCCACTTCACAATTTGTAATTATATTAGTTTTTACAAGGTTAATACATTTGCATACTCAGGTATAAATTTGTAAACAAAAATTTCACAACTCAGCTAATAATGCCTGAATCCACTTCAGAATTAGTATTATATTAGTTTTTACATGGCTAATACATTTGCATACTCAATTGTAAATTTATAAACAAAAAGTTCACAACTCAGATAATAGTGCATATATCCACTTCAGAGTTTGTAATTTTATTAGTTTTTACATGGCTAATACATTTGCATACTCAATTGTAAAATTGTAAACAAAAAGTTCACAACTCAGCTAATAATTCATGTATCCACTTCACAATTTGTAATTATATTAGTTTTTACAAGGTTAATACATTTGCATACTCAGGTATAAATTTGTAAACAAAAATTTCACAACTCAGCTAATAATGCCTGAATCCACTTCTGAATTAGTATTATATTAGTTTTTACACGGCTAATACATTTGCATACTCAATTGTAAATTTGTAAACAAAAAGTTCACAACTCAGCTAATAATGCCTGTATCCACTTCAGAATTAGTATTTATATTAGTTTTTACACGGCTAATACATTTGCATACTAAATTGTAAATTTGTAAACAAAAAGTTCACAACTCAGCTAATAATGCCTGTATCCACTTCAGAATTTGTATTTATATTAGTTTTTACACGGCTAATACATTTGCATACTCAATTGTAAATTTGTAAACACAAAGTGCACAACTCAGCTAATAATGCATGTATCCACTTCTGAATTTGTATTTATATTAGTTTTTACAAGGTTAATACATTTGCATACTCAATTGTAAATTTATAAACAAAAAGTTCACAACTCAGCTAATAATGCCTGTATCCACTTCAGAATTTGTATTTATATTAGTTTTTACAAGGCTAATACATTTTCATAATCAATAGTAAATTTATAAACAAAAAGTTCACAACTCAGCTAATAATGCCTGTATCCACTTCAGAATTAGTATTTATATTAGTTTTTATAGTTTTTACAAAGTTAATACATTTGCATACTCAATTGTAAATTTGTAAACAAAAAGTTCACAACTCAGCTAATAATGCCTTTATCCACTTCAGAATTTGTAATTATATTAGTTTTTACATGGCTAATACATTTGCATACTCAATTGTAAATTTGTAAACAAAAAGTTCACAACTCAGCTAATAATGCATGTATCCACTTCAAAATTTGTATTTATATTAGTTTTTAATAGGTTAATACATTAGCATACTCAGGTATAAATTTGTAAACAAAAATTTCACACCTCAGCTAATAATGCCTGAATCCACTTCAGAATTTGTATTTATATTAGTTTTTACAAGGCTAATACATTTGCATACTCAATTGTAAATTTGTAAACAAAAAGTTCACAGCTCAGCTAATAATGCCTGTATCCACTTCAGAATTTGTATTTATATTAGTTTTTACAAGGCTAATACATTTTCATAATCAATAGTAAATTTATAAACAAAAAGTTCACAACTCAGATAATAGTGCATATATCCATTTCAGAATTTGTAATTATTTTAGTTTTTACATGGCTAATACATTTGCATACTCAATTGTAAATTTGTAAACAAAAAGTTCACAACTCAAATAATAAATTATGTATCCACTTCAGAATTTGTATTTATATTAGTTTTTACACGGCTAATACATTTGCATGCTCAATTGTAAAATTGTAAACAAATAGTTCACAACTCAGATAATAGTGCATATATCCACTTCAGAATTTGTAATTATATTAGTTTTTACATGGCTAATACATTTGCATACTCAGGTATAAATTTGTAAACAAAAATTTCACAACTCAGCTAATAATGCCTGAATCCACTTCTGAATTAGTATTATATTAGTTTTTACACGGCTAATACATTTGCATACTCAATTGTAAATTTGTAAACAAAAAGTTCACAACTCAGCTAATAATGCCTGTATCCACGTCAGAATTAGTATTTATATTAGTTTTTACACGGCTAATACATTTGCATACTAAATTGTAAATTTGTAAACAAAAAGTTCACAACTCAGCTAATAATGCCTTTATCCACTTCAGAATTTGTATTTATATTAGTTTTTACACGGCTAATACATTTGCATACTCAATTGTAAATTTGTAAACACAAAGTGCACAACTCAGCTAATAATGCATGTATCCACTTCAGAATTTGTATTTATATTAGTTTTTACAAGGTTAATACATTTGCATACTCAATTGTAAATTTATAAACAAAAAGTTCACAACTCAGCTAATAATGCCTGTATCCACTTCAGAATTTGTTGTTATATTAGTTTTTACAAGGCTAATACATTTTCATAATCAATAGTAAATTTATAAACAAAAAGTTCACAACTCAGCTAATAATGCCTGTATCCACTTCAGAATTAGTATTTATATTAGTTTTTATAGTTTTTACAAAGTTAATACATTTGCATACTCAATTGTAAATTTGTAAACAAAAAGTTCACAACTCAGCTAATAATGCCTGTATCCACTTCAGAATTTGTATTTATATTAGTTTTTACAAGGCTAATACATTTGCATACTCAATTGTAAATTTGTAAACAAAAAGTTCACAACTCAGCTAATAATGCATGTATCCATGGTAGAATTTGTACTTATATTAGTTTTTACATGGCTAATACATTTGCATACTCAATTGTAAATTTGTAAACAAAAAGTTCACAGCTCAGCTAATAATGCATGTATCCACTTTAGAATTTATATTTAAATTAGTTCTTTCAATGCTAATACATTTGCATACTCAATTGTAAATTTGTAAACAAAAAGTTCACAACTCAGCTAATAATGCATGTATCCATGGTAGAATTTGTACTTATATTAGTTTTTACATGGCTAATACATTTGCATACTCAATTGTAAATTTGTAAACAAAAAGTGCACAACTCAGCTAATAATTCATGTATCCACTTCACAATTTGTAATTATATTAGTTTTTACAAGGTTAATACATTTGCATACTCAGGTATAAATTTGTAAACAAAAATTTCACAACTCAGCTAATAATGCCTGAATCCACTTCAGAATTAGTATTATATTAGTTTTTACATGGCTAATACATTTGCATACTCAATTGTAAATTTATAAACAAAAAGTTCACAACTCAGATAATAGTGCATATATCCACTTCAGAGTTTGTAATTTTATTAGTTTTTACATGGCTAATACATTTGCATACTCAATTGTAAAATTGTAAACAAAAAGTTCACAACTCAGCTAATAATTCATGTATCCACTTCACAATTTGTAATTATATTAGTTTTTACAAGGTTAATACATTTGCATACTCAGGTATAAATTTGTAAACAAAAATTTCACAACTCAGCTAATAATGCCTGAATCCACTTCTGAATTAGTATTATATTAGTTTTCTCACGGCTAATACATTTGCATACTCAATTGTAAATTTGTAAACAAAAAGTTCACAACTCAGCTAATAATGCCTGTATCCACTTCAGAATTAGTATTTATATTAGTTTTTACACGGCTAATACATTTGCATACTAAATTGTAAATTTGTAAACAAAAAGTTCACAACTCAGCTAATAATGCCTGTATCCACTTCAGAATTTGTATTTATATTAGTTTTTACACGGCTAATACATTTGCATACTCAATTGTAAATTTGTAAACACAAAGTGCACAACTCAGCTAATAATGCATGTATCCACTTCTGAATTTGTATTTATATTAGTTTTTACAAGGTTAATACATTTGCATACTCAATTGTAAATTTATAAACAAAAAGTTCACAACTCAGCTAATAATGCCTGTATCCACTTCAGAATTTGTATTTATATTAGTTTTTACAAGGCTAATACATTTTCATAATCAATAGTAAATTTATAAACAAAAAGTTCACAACTCAGCTAATAATGCCTGTATCCACTTCAGAATTAGTATTTATATTAGTTTTATAGTTTTTACAAAGTTAATACATTTGCATACTCAATTGTAAATTTGTAAACAAAAAGTTCACAACTCAGCTAATAATGCCTGTATCCACTTCAGAATTTGTATTTATATTAGTTTTTACAAGGCTAATACATTTGCATACTCAATTGTAAATTTGTAAACAAAAAGTTCACAACTCAGCTAATAATGCATGTATCCATGGTAGAATTTGGACTTATATTAGTTTTTACATGGCTAATACATTTGCATACTCAATTGTAAATTTGTAAACAAAAAGTTCACAGCTCAGCTAATAATGCATGTATCCACTTTAGAATTTATATTTAAATTAGTTCTTTCAATGCTAATACATTTGCATACTCAATTGTAAATTTGTAAACAAAAAGTTCACAACTCAGCTAATAATGCCTGTATCCACTTCAGAATTTGTATTTATATTAGTTTTTACACGGCTAATACATTTGCATACTCAATTGTAAATTTGTAAACACAAAGTGCACAACTCAGCTAATAATTCATGTATCCACTTCACAATTTGTAATTATATTAGTTTTTACAAGGTAATACATTTGCATACTCAGGTATAAATTTGTAAACAAAAATTTCACAACTCGTATTATATTAGTTTTTACATGGGTAATACATTTGCATGCTCAATTGTAAAATTGTAAACAAATAGTTCACAACTCATATAATAGTGCATATATCCACTTCAGAAAAGTTCACAACTCAGATAATAGTGCATATATCCACTTCAGAATTTGTAATTATATTAGTTTTTACATGGCTAATACATTTGCATACTCAATTGTAAATTTGTAAACAAAAAGTTCACAACTCCGCTAATAATTCATGTATCCACTTCAGAATTTGTATTTATATTAGTTTTTACACGGCTAATACATTTGCATGCTCAATTGTAAATTTGTAAACACAAAGTGCACAACTCAGCTAATAATTCATGTATCCACTTCACAATTTGTAATTATATTAGTTTTACAAGGTTAATACATTTGCATACTCAGGTATAAATTTGTAAACAAAAATTTCACAACTCAGCTAATAATGCCTGAATCCACTTCAGAATTAGTATTATATTAGTTTTAACATGGCTAATACATTTGCATGCTCAATTGTAAAATTGTAAACAAATAGTTCACAACTCAGATAATAGTGCATATATCCACTTCAGAAAAGTTCACAACTCAGATAATAGTGCATATATCCACTTCAGAATTTGTAATTATATTAGTTTTTACATGGCTAATACATTTGCATACTCAATTGTAAATTTGTAAACAAAAAGTTCACAACTCCGCTAATAATTCATGTATCCACTTCAGAATTTGTATTTATATTAGTTTTTACACGGCTAATACATTTGCATGCTCAATTGTAAATTTGTAAACAAAAAGTTCACAACTCAGATAATAGTGCATATATCCACTTCAGAGTTTGTAATTTTATTAGTTTTTACATGGCTAATACATTTGCATACTCAATTGTAAAATTGTAAACAAAAAGTTCACAACTCAGCTAATAATTCATGTATCCACTTCACAATTTGTAATTATATTAGTTTTTACAAGGTTAATACATTTGCATACTCAGGTATAAATTTGTAAACAAAAATTTCACAACTCAGCTAATAATGCCTGAATCCACTTCAGAATTAGTATTATATTAGTTTTTACATGGCTAATACATTTGCATGCTCAATTGTAAAATTGTAAACAAATAGTTCACAACTCAGATAATAGTGCATATATCCACTTCAGAATTTGTAATTATATTAGTTTTTACATGGCTAATACATTTTCATACTAAATTGTAAATTTGTAAACAAAAAGTTCACAACTCAGCTAATAATTCATGTATCCACTTCAGAATTTGTATTTATATTAGTTTTTACACGGCTAATACATTTGCATGCTTAATTGTAAATTTGTAAACAAAAAGTTCACAACTCAGATAATAGTGCATATATCCACTTCAGAATTTGTAATTTTATTAGTTTTTACATGGCTAATACATTTGCATACTCAATTGTAAAATTGTAAACAAAAAGTTCACAACTCAGCTAATAATTCATGTATCCACTTCAGAATTTGTAATTATATTAGTTTTTACATGGCTAATACATTTGCATACTCAATTGTAAATTTGTAAACAAAAAGTTCACAACTCAGCTAATAATGCATGTATCCACTTCAGAATTTGTATTTATATTAGTTTTTACTAGGTTAATACATTTGCATACTCAGGTATAAATTTGTAAACAAAAATTTCACACCTCAGCTAATAATGCCTGAATCCACTTCAGAATTTGTATTTATATTAGTTTTTACAAGGCTAATACATTTGCATACTCAATTGTAAATTTGTAAACAAAAAGTTCACAGCTCAGCTAATAATGCCTGTATCCACTTCAAAATTTGTATTTATATTAGTTTTTACACGGCTAATACATTTGCATGCTCAATTGTAAAATTGTAAACAAAAAGTTCACAACTCAGATAATAGTGCATATATCCATTTCAGAATTTGTAATTATTTTAGTTTTTACATGGCTAATACATTTGCATACTGAATTGTAAATTTGTAAACAAAAAGTTCACAACTCAGCTAATAATTCATGTATCCACTTCAGAATTTGTATTTATATTAGTTTTTACACGGCTAATACATTTGCATGCTCAATTGTAAAATTGTAAACAAATAGTTCACAACTCAGATAATAGTGCATATATCCACTTCAGAATTTGTAATTATATTAGTTTTTACATGGCTAATACATTTGCATACTCAATTGTAAATTTGTAAACAAAAAGTTCACAACTCAGCTATTAATGCATGTATCCACTTCAGAATTTTTATTTATATTAGTTTTTACAAGGTTAATACATTTGCATACACAGGTATAAATTTGTAAACAAAAATTTCACAACTCAGCTAATAACGCCTGAATCCACTTCAGAATTAGTATTATATTAGTTTTTACATGGCTAATACATTTGCATGCTCAATTGTAAAATTGTAAACAAATAGTTCACAACTCAGATAATAGTGCATATATCCACTTCAGAATTTGTAATTATATTAGTTTTTACATGGCTAATACATTTTCATACTAAATTGTAAATTTGTAAACAAAAAGTTCACAACTCAGCTAATAATTCATGTATCCACTTCAGAATTTGTATTTATATTAGTTTTTACACGGCTAATACATTTGCATGCTCAATTGTAAATTTGTAAACAAAAAGTTCACAACTCAGATAATAGTGCATATATCCACTTCAGAATTTGTAATTTTATTAGTTTTTACATGGCTAATACATTTGCATACTCAATTGTAAAATTGTAAACAAAAAGTTCACAACTCAGCTAATAATTCATGTATCCACTTCAGAATTTGTAATTATATTAGTTTTTACATGGCTAATACATTTGCATACTCAATTGTAAATTTGTAAACAAAAAGTTCACAACTCAGCTAATAATGCATGTATCCACTTCAGAATTTGTATTTATATTAGTTTTTACTAGGTTAATACATTTGCATACTCAGGTATAAATTTGTAAACAAAAATTTCACACCTCAGCTAATAATGCCTGAATCCACTTCAGAATTTGTATTTATATTAGTTTTTACAAGGCTAATACATTTGCATACTCAATTGTAAATTTGTAAACAAAAAGTTCACAGCTCAGCTAATAATGCCTGTATCCACTTCAAAATTTGTATTTATATTAGTTTTTACACGGCTAATACATTTGCATGCTCAATTGTAAAATTGTAAACAAAAAGTTCACAACTCAGATAATAGTGCATATATCCATTTCAGAATTTGTAATTATTTTAGTTTTTACATGGCTAATACATTTGCATACTCAATTGTAAATTTGTAAACAAAAAGTTCACAACTCAGCTAATAATTCATGTATCCACTTCAGAATTTGTATTTATATTAGTTTTTACACGGCTAATACATTTGCATGCTCAATTGTAAAATTGTAAACAAATAGTTCACAACTCAGATAATAGTGCATATATCCACTTCAGAATTTGTAATTATATTAGTTTTTACATGGCTAATACATTTGCATACTCAATTGTAAATTTGTAAACAAAAAGTTCACAACTCAGCTATTAATGCATGTATCCACTTCAGAATTTTTATTTATATTAGTTTTTACAAGGTTAATACATTTGCATACTCAGGTATAAATTTGTAAACAAAAATTTCACAACTCAGCTAATAATGCCTGAATCCACTTCAGAATTAGTATTATATTAGTTTTTACACGGCTAATACATTTGCATACTCAATTGTAAATTTGTAAACAAAAAGTTCACAACTCAGCTAATAAAGCCTGTATCCACTTCAGAATTAGTATTTATATTAGTTTTTACACGGCTAATACATTTGCATACTAAATTGTAAATTTGTAAACAAAAAGTTCACAACTCAGCTAATAATGCCTGTATCCACTTCAGAATTTGTATTTATATTAGTTTTTACAAGGCTAATACATTTGCATACTCAATTGTAAATTTGTAAACAAAAAGTGCACAACTCAGCTAATAATGCATGTATCCACTTCAGAATTTGTATTTATATTAGTTTTTACAAGGTTAATACATTTGCATACTCAATTGTAAATTTATAAACAAAAAGTTCACAACTCAGCTAATAATGCCTGTATCCACTTCAGAATTTGTATTTATATTAGTTTTTACAAGGCTAATACATTTTCATAATCAATAGTAAATTTATAAACAAAAAGTTCACAACTCAGCTAATAATGCCTGTATCCACTTCAGAATTAGTATTTATATTAGTTTTTATAGTTTTTACAAAGTTAATACATTTGCATACTCAATTGTAAATTTGTAAACAAAAAGTTCACAACTCAGCTAATAATGCCTGTATCCACTTCAGAATTTGTATTTATATTAGTTTTTACAAGGCTAATACATTTGCATACTCAATTGTAAATTTGTAAACAAAAAGTTCACAACTCAGCTAATAATGCATGTATCCATGGTAGAATTTGTACTTATATTAGTTTTTACATGGCTAATACATTTGCATACTCAATTGTAAATTTGTAAACAAAAAGTTCACAGCTCAGCTAATAATGCATGTATCCACTTTAGAATTTATATTTAAATTAGTTCTTTCAATGCTAATACATTTGCATACTCAATTGTAAATTTATAAACAAAAAGTTCACAACTCAGATAATAGTGCATATATCCACTTCAGAGTTTGTAATTTTATTAGTTTTTACATGGCTAATACATTTGCATACTCAATTGTAAAATTGTAAACAAAAAGTTCACAACTCAGCTAATAATTCATGTATCCACTTCACAATTTGTAATTATATTAGTTTTTACAAGGTTAATACATTTGCATTCTCAGGTATAAATTTGTAAACAAAAATTTCACAACTCAGCTAATAATGCCTGAATCCACTTCAGAATTAGTATTATATTAGTTTTTACATGGCTAATACATTTGCATGCTCAATTGTAAAATTGTAAACAAATAGTTCACAACTCAGATAATAGTGCATATATCCACTTCAGAAAAGTTCACAACTCAGATAATAGTGCATATATCCACTTCAGAATTTGTAATTATATTAGTTTTTACATGGCTAATACATTTGCATACTCAATTGTAAATTTGTAAACAAAAAGTTCACAACTCAGCTAATAATTCATGTATCCACTTCAGAATTTGTATTTATATTAGTTTTTACACGGCTAATACATTTGCATGCTCAATTGTAAAATTGTAAACAAATAGTTCACAACTCAGATAATAGTGCATATATCCATTTCAGAATTTGTAATTATATTAGTTTTTACATGGCTAATACATTTGCATACTCAATTGTAAATTTGTAAACAAAAAGTTCACAACTCAGCTAATAATGCCTGTATCCACTTCAGAATTTGTATTTATATTAGTTTTTACAAGGCTAATACATTTGCATACTCAATTGTAAATTTGTAAACAAAAAGTTCACAACTCAGCTAATAATGCATGTATCCATGGTAGAATTTGTACTTATATTAGTTTTTACATGGCTAATACATTTGCATACTCAATTGTAAATTTGTAAACAAAAAGTTCACAGCTCAGCTAATAATGCATGTATCCACTTTACAATTTATATTTAAATTAGTTCTTTCAATGCTAATACATTTGCATACTCAATTGTAAATTTGTAAACAAAAAGTTCACAACTCAGATAATAGTGCATATATCCACTTCAGAGTTTGTAATTTTATTAGTTTTTACATGGCTAATACATTTGCATACTCAATTGTAAAATTGTAAACAAAAAGTTCACAACTCAGCTAATAATTCATGTATCCACTTCACAATTTGTAATTATATTAGTTTTTACAAGGCTAATACATTTGCATACTCAATTGTAAATTTGTAAACAAAAAGTTCACAGCTCAGCTAATAATGCCTGTATCCACTTCAAAATTTGTATTTATATTAGTTTTTACACGGCTATTACATTTGCATGCTCAATTGTAAAATTGTAAACAAAAAGTTCACAACTCAGATAATAGTGCATATATCCATTTCAGAATTTGTAATTTTATTAGTTTTTACATGGCTAATACATTTGCATACTCAGGTATAAATTTGTAAACAAAAATTTCACACCTCAGCTAATAATTCCTGAATCCACTTCAGAATTTGTATTTATATTAGTTTTTACAAGGCTAATACATTTGCATACTCAATTGTAAATTTGTAAACAAAAAGTTCACAGCTCAGCTAATAATGCCTGTATCCACTTCAAAATTTGTATTTATATTAGTTTTTACACGGCTATTACATTTGCATGCTCAATTGTAAAATTGTAAACAAAAAGTTCACAACTCAGATAATAGTGCATATATCCATTTCAGAATTTGTAATTATTTTAGTTTTTACATGGCTAATACATTTGCATACTCAATTGTAAAATTGTAAACAAAAAGTTCACAACTCAGCTAATAATACCTGAATCCACTTCAGAATTAGTATTATATTAGTTTTTACATGGCTAATACATTTGCATGCTCAATTGTAAAATTGTAAACAAATAGTTCACAACTCAGATAATAGTGCATATATCCACTTCAGAAAAGTTCACAACTCAGATAATAGTGCATATATCCACTTCAGAATTTGTAATTATATTAGTTTTTACATGGCTAATACATTTGCATACTCAATTGTAAATTTGTAAACAAAAAGTTCACAACTCAGCTAATAATTCATGTATCCACTTCAGAATTTGTATTTATATTAGTTTTTACACGGCTAATACATTTGCATGCTCAATTGTAAAATTGTAAACAAATAGTTCACAACTCAGATAATAGTGCATATATCCACTTCAGAATTTGTAATTATATTAGTTTTTACATGGCTAATACATTTGCATACTCAATTGTAAATTTGAAAACAAAAAGTTCACAACTCAGCTAATAATGCCTGTATCCACTTCAGAATTTGTATTTATATTAGTTTTTACAAGGCTAATACATTTGCATACTCAATTGTAAATTTGTAAACAAAAAGTTCACAACTCAGCTAATAATGCATGTATCCATGGTAGAATTTGTACTTATATTAGTTTTTACATGGCTAATACATTTGCATACTCAATTGTAAATTTGTAAACAAAAAGTTCACAGCTCAGCTAATAATGCATGTATCCACTTTAGAATTTATATTTAAATTAGTTCTTTAAATGCTAATACATTTGCATACTCAATTGTAAATTTGTAAACAAAAAGTTCACAACTCAGATAATAGTGCATATATCCACTTCAGAGTTTGTAATTTTATTAGTTTTTACATGGCTAATACATTTGCATACTCAATTGTAAAATTGTAAACAAAAAGTTCACAACTCAGCTAATAATTCATGTATCCACTTCACAATTTGTAATTATATTAGTTTTTACAAGGTTAATACATTTGCATACTCAGGTATAAATTTGTAAACAAAAATTTCACACCTCAGCTAATAATTCCTGAATCCACTTCAGAATTTGTATTTATATTAGTTTTTACAAGGCTAATACATTTGCATACTCAATTGTAAATTTGTAAACAAAAAGTTCACAGCTCAGCTAATAATGCCTGTATCCACTTCAAAATTTGTATTTATATTAGTTTTTACACGGCTATTACATTTGCATGCTCAATTGTAAAATTGTAAACAAATAGTTCACAACTCAGATAATAGTGCATATATCCACTTCAGAATTTGTAATTATATTAGTTTTTACATGGCTAATACATTTGCATACTCAATTGTAAATTTGTAAACAAAAAGTTCACAACTCAGCTATTAATGCATGTATCCACTTCAGAATTTTTATTTATATTAGTTTTTACAAGGTTAATACATTTGCATACTCAGGTATAAATTATAAATAAATTATAAATAATGCCTGTATCCACTTCAGAATTTGTATTTATATTAGTTTTTACAAGGCTAATACATTTGCATACTCAATTGTAAATTTGTAAACAAAAAGTGCACAACTCAGCTAATAATGCCTGTATCCACTTCAGAATTTGTATTTATATTAGTTTTTACAAGGCTAATACATTTTCATAATCAATAGTAAATTTATAAACAAAAAGTTCACAACTCAGCTAATAATGCCTGTATCCACTTCAGAATTAGTATTTATATTAGTTTTTATAGTTTTTACAAAGTTAATACATTTGCATACTCAATTGTAAATTTGTAAACAAAAAGTTAACAACTCAGCTAATAATGCCTGTATCCACTTCAGAATTTGTATTTATATTAGTTTTTACAAGGCTAATACATTTGCATACTCAATTGTAAATATGAAAACAAAAAGTTCACAACTCAGCTAATAATGCATGTATCCATGGTAGAATTTGTACTTATATTAGTTTTTACATGGCTAATACATTTGCATACTCAATTGTAAATTTGTAAACAATAAGTTCACAGCTCAGCTAATAATGCATGTATCCACTTTAGAATTTATATTTAAATTAGTTCTTTCAATGCTAATACATTTGCATACTCAATTGTAAATTTGTAAACAAAAAGTTCACAACTCAGCTAATAATTCATGTATCCACTTCACAATTTGTAATTATATTAGTTTTTACAAGGTTAATACATTTGCATACTCAGGTATAAATTTGTAAACAAAAATTTCACAACTCAGCTAATAATGCCTGAATCCACTTCAGAATTAGTATTATATTAGTTTTTACATGGCTAATACATTTGCAT
>NW_027222651.1:0-30000 GCF_030179895.1 Drosophila kikkawai
GTGCGACAATTTTTTCTTTTGGAACAACAATTATTTTTTTGGAACAACAAGTACAAAAAAAAAAAATGGATCCCAATTCAATTAACGCATTTAATTTAACATTGAACTGCTTAAAAAATGTACAAAATTTCGACGGTAGCGATCACAATCAACTGTCCGACTTTATTTCCCAAATCAACTCTATTGAACCAATGATTAATGGATTTGATGATAGCACACAAAAAATACTCTTCGGTTTTATACGAAATAAATGCACTGGGCTGACAAGACCAGTTATTCATCGGTATGCGGTAGTCGAATCGTGGGATCAACTTAAAGAAATATTGATTAAAAATTTTGGCGAAAAGGAAAATGGCGACGCCTTAATGGACATGCTAAAACTATGTAGAGTTGATTCGACTATTGAACAATATTACGACAAAATAAACGAAATAGCAAATCGTCTGTATAACCGCATTCTGACCAATAATGACACGACCTTTACCGTTTCCGAAATAAACCGAATATCTCTGCGGGTGTTTAGGGATAACCTACCAGAACCTTCGAAAACCATGATCTTCGCGAGAGATCCGAAAACACTTGACGATGCGTATAAAATAATTGAAGACGCACGACAACAAAACTATACAGTTTATGGGCCGATTCGTAAGACCAAAATAAATAAACCGAATTTCCGAACAAATTTCAGTGACGACACTCAGAACACAACTGAGCAAATCGCAACCGTCTCACAGAACGAGGAAGCCCATAAGCAAACTACCTTTAGGCCTGCCAACAAATATACTGAGGTGCACAGAAACCAAAACTTTAGAGGCCAAGACAACCATAGTTTTATTAAAGACAGTACATCTAGCACCAATACAAGAATGTCAACAAACAGTACAATTACAAGCACAGGGCAGAACAAGCAGCCCGTAGAGTTAATGGACATAAATGAACTTAGCGTAAATTTTCAAATGGAAGGGTCAGACGATTACCCTATATAAAAATAAAAACAAAGATCCGAACGCTCCTATTTGTAATCGACACAGGTGCAGAGTTCAGCATTATTAACGAAAACGTATGTAACCCAAAATGGAAAACTAATGTTGAAATCGAAGTTAGGGCTCTAGGCAATAAAGTAAAAATAAAAAAGTTATGCAGATTTCCATGCTTTGAAGAGTTCCAGCAAGAAAATTATTGGTGCGAATTCTTAGAATATAATTTCCACAATGAATTCGACGGCTTAATCGGCGGAAACATCCTTAATGACCTCAACGCAATTATAGATTATCCGAATAAACAACTGATAATTAATAATGTGCCGTTAGCATTCTATTTACAGGAAGACCCAAACAAATCATACAGTCTAGCAATGAATAGTACTTTTCAATGTAAAAATATTAATAAAAAGACAATCGGGTCACTGGAACAGCTATTATCAAAATTCGATCATCTTTTTTATAGAGAAGGTCAAAATCTCAGTTTCACCAGTGAAATTAAACATACCATTAACACAAAAAATGATATCCCATGCTATTCAAAATCTTATAGATACCCAGTAATACACAAAGATGAGGTGAACAAGCAAATTGACGAAATGCTCAAACACGGCATAATCCGACACTCGAAGAGCCCATACAGCAGCCCGTTGTGGGTGGTCCAAAAAAAAAATAGACTCATCAAATTTACAAAAGTGGCAACTAGTCGCCACTTTTGTAAATTGTCGATTACCGGAAACTCAACAAAGAGACCATAGAAGATAGGTTTCCTATACCAAACATCGACGAGATATTTGATAAGTTGGAAGGATGCAAGTTTTTTACAACCTTAGACCTTGCGAAAGGATTTTATCAAATCGAAATGAATCCCGCCGACATACACAAGACAGCTTTTTCGACCACAAATGGGCACTACGAATTCCTACGAATGCCGTTCGGCCTCAGAAACGCCCCATTCACTTTTCAGCGCCTAATGAATCATGTTCTTCGGCCACATATAGGTATCATATGCTTGGTGTATATGGACGATGTTCTAATTTTTTCAAAAAACATAGAAAAACATATAGAGCACATTAGCACAATTTTTGACTGCTTTACAAAAGCAAACCTAAAACTCCAAATCGACAAATGCAAGTTTGCCAAAGAAGAGATAGAATTTTTAGGACACACAATTAATGCCGAAGGTTTGAAACCCAGCCAATTAAAAGTAGATGCTATAAATAGAATAAAACTGCCTACAAATCAAAAACAAATTAAAAGCTTTTTGGGCATGACGGGATATTTACGACGTTATATAAAAGATTATGCAAAAATTGCACAGCCTCTTATTAAATATTTAAAGAAAAACGCTAAGGTAAATTCAAGCGACTACGATTATATTGAAGCTTTCAATAAACTAAAATTGATAATTACTAGCGACCCAATTGTTGTATACCCTGACTTTAAGAAGGAATTTACGCTCGTCACAGATGCAAGCAACCATACCTTAGGGTCTGTACTAATGCAAAACGACAAAGTCATTTGCTATGCAAGCAGATCATTAAAAAGCAATGAATTAAACTATAGTACGATTGAAAAGGAACTCCTGGCAATCTATTGGGCTACAAACCACTTTAGATACTATTTATATGGAAGGAAATTCTTAATAAAAACTGACCATAAACCGTTGGTATGGCTTCACAACCTAAAAGAGCCTAATTTAAAACTACAGCGCTGGAAAATCCAACTTAATGCATTTGATTTCGATCTATCTTTTATTAAAGGAAAAGAAAATGCATTAGCAGACGGTCTCAGCAGGATTAGAGAATCAAATGCCGAACACGATGAAAACCGTTTAGACGAGGCAATTGATATTGACGTTTCAGATATATTTTTAATTGAAACCGGAAGAATCACCGCCCTCGAAAATATGAAAGTCGATGGACAAGATCAAGATTTCTCAGAAGACTTAATTAATCTGTTTACTAGCGAATACGATCTAGAAACGATTCATAGTGCAGAGACTGACGATCGTAACTTTATTAAAATCACTGAGAAATGCTTAAATATTTTCAAGATACAAATAATATAGCTGCAGAACACGAATCGCGAACCACAAAAATTTTGTACAAAAAGAAAGTAAGACACATTTTTAAATCAAACGGTGATCCAAGAAACGTATTAAAATTTATGCAAGAAATTATACCAGAAAAGGGAGTTGTCGCTATTTACTGTGAAGACCTTTCTTTATACCTAAAATTTCAAGAAAACTATAGACAATTTTTTTCTAATAACATAAATTTAAAAATAATAAAATCAACAACCTTATTAGAAGATATCACAGACAAAGAAAAAATTCTCAGAATTATCGAAAAAGAACATTTAAAAAATAATCATAGAGGCATACAAGAAACATTCTTAGAAATTAAGCAATCATACTACTACCCTAATTTGTTAAAAGAAATCCAAAAACACATTAATAATTGCACTGTATGTAATTTAGCAAAATTTGATCGCCATCCTGTAAAATATAACTTTTGTCTAACAGAAACGCCACAAAAACAAAATGAAATTATTCATATGGATATTTGGTATCCTCAACGAAATATAATGTATCTCACTACGATCGATAAATTAAGTAAATACGCTACTTGTCATTATTTAAAGGATAGGTCATGGATATCGTTACTTAACGCAATAAAATGTAGAATACAATATTTAGGGAAACCAAATAAAATCGTCACAGACAATGAATTTAAAATATTAACTATACAAGAATACCTAAAGGAAAACCAAATCGAAATTCATTTTACCACTCCATACAAAAAAACCGGGAATTCAGATATAGAAAGACTTCACCTTACGCTAAATGAACATATTAGACTCTTTAATGCTGATAACAATAACAAAGATTCTATCCAAGAGAAAGTTTTGAAAGCTATAATTTGTTACAATAACACTATACACAGTACCACTAATACTAGGCCAATTAACCTCTTAAATAATTTACTTTCTACCAGCGATATAGAAGCGTTAACTAATAAGCTGGCTAATAATAAAAGCTTAAATCATTCAAAACAGACCAATGAAAATAACCCTAATTTCAACAACGAATTTGTAAAAAATAATACTGTTGGTAAATCAAAGCCGAAATATAAACAAATCAACGATTATAGGCAAAACGGAAACTATCTCGTATCTAATAGCAACCCAAATAAAAAAAATCTACAAAGACCAAGTAAAGAGAATATACAAATGTCAAAATTAGATATGTAAGCTCTTTTGTATTAACCTTTAAGTTATTAAAGAACTATATTCTTAAAACTTGCGCTGGGGGTGTCATATATACCTACATTCATTATTATTAAATATAAATCATAAGTATATATGTAATTAAATAGAGCTTCCATCATAAGTAATCATAAGCTTTCCTACCTATTGTAAGCTTTCTAAAAAAAACATAAGCTTGATCTGCGCTCAGTCTTAAACGGATCACGACTCAACAACGACATACTACGAATGTATACTTCGGAAATAACTCTTTTTCTGTATAAATAAAGAACAATTAAATAAAAGTTTGACTGAAGTTATTCTCAAAGGCAATAACTTAACTATATATGATTTATGGGGTCGGAAATGACTCCTTCAGCCAGAAAAAGTATTATTTTATATTTTGAAATCAAATTTTGGAGGACAATTCGGAAAGCTGTTCTGAATTGGGTTTTCTACGCTTAACAAATCTGCATACTACGTTTAGGGCTTTTTTTCATTTCATTTTTTCTCAATTTATGAGAATTTTTATCAGATTTTGAGAAAATGGCTCAAAAAATTTTTTCCTTCGGATATGGCTAAATCGATTCTCCTGTTAATGCTGATCAAGAATATATATGATTTATGGGGTCGGAAATGACTCCTTCAGCCAGAAAAAGTATTATTTTATATTTTGAAATCAAATTTTGGAGGACAATTCGGAAAGCTGTTCTGAATTGGGTTTTCTACGCTTAACAAATCTGCATACTACGTTTAGGGCTTTTTTTCATTTCATTTTTTCTCAATTTATGAGAATTTTTATCAGATTTTGAGAAAATGGCTCAAAAAATTTTTTCCTTCGGATATGGCTAAATCGATTCTCCTGTTAATGCTGATCAAGAATATATATGATTTATGGGGTCGGAAATGACTCCTTCAGCCAGAAAAAGTATTATTTTATATTTTGAAATCAAATTTTGGAGGACAATTCGGAAAGCTGTTCTGAATTGGGTTTTCTACGCTTAACAAATCTGCATACTACGTTTAGGGCTTTTTTTCATTTCATTTTTTCTCAATTTTTGAGAAGTTTAATGATGATGGTACGTACCCCTTATCAAATTTTGAGAAAATGGCTCATAAAATTTTTTCCTTCGGATATGGCTAAATCGATTCTCCTGTTAATGCTGATCAAGAATATATACGATTTATGGGGTCGGAAATGACTCCTTCAGCCAGAAAAAGTATTATTTTATATTTTGAAATCAAATTTTGGAGGACAATTCGGAAAGCTGTTCTGAATTGGGTTTTCTACGCTTAACAAATCTGCATACTACGTTTAGGGCTTTTTATACCCTTGCAGGGTATTATAATTTCAGCCAGAAGTTTGCAACGCAGTGAAGGAGACCTTTCCGACCCTATAAAGTATATATATTCTTGATCAGTATCAACAGCCGAGTCGATCTAGCCATGTCCGTCTGTCCGTCTGTCCGTCTGTCCGTCTGTCCGTCTGTCCGTCTGTCCGTCTGTCCGTCTGTCCGTCCGTCCGTCCGTCTGTCCGTTTCTACGCAAACTAGTCCCTTAGTTTTAAAGCTATCTGGTTGAAACTTTGCACATAGTCTTCTATATACTCTCACTGCTATATATGTCGGAACGGGCCGGATCGGACGACTATATCATATAGCTGCCATACAAATGTTCGAATAAATTTTTAGAAAAAAAATTATAACTTTTCTGTTTTTCAATAGTTTTGCACCATTTTTTAGATATGACCATTTTATATTATTTTTGAATTTTGGTAAAAATTTTATGAAAATCGGACGACTATATCATATAGCTGCCATAGGAACGATCCGGAAATTAATAGAAAAAAATTACAACTTCTTTGTTTTATAACGAATTTTTATCTCTTTTGAGATATGGTCATCTTGTATTAATTTCTAATTTCGTATTTAATTTAATGAAAATCAAATGACTATATCCTATAGCTGCCATAGGAACTATCTGAAAAATTTTAGAAAAAAAATTATAACTTTTTATACCCTTGCAGGGTATTATAATTTCAGTCAGAAGTTTGCAACGCAGTGAAGGAGACGTTTCCGACCCTATAAAGTATATATATTCTTGATCAGCATCAACAGCCGAGTCGATCTAGCCATGTCCGTCTGTCCGTCTGTCCGCCCGTCTGTCCGTCCGTCCGTCCGTCTGTCCGTTTCTACGCAAACTAGTCCCTCAGTTTTAAAGCTATCTGAATGAAACTTTGCATATAGTCTTCTATATACTCTCACTGCTATATATGTCGGAACGGGCCGGATCGGACGACTATATCATATAGCTCCCATACAAATGTTCGATAAATTTTTAGAAAAAAAATTATAACTTGGCTGTTTTTCAATGAATCATTTTTGAGACATAGCCATTTTATATTATTTCAGAATTTTGGTAAAAATTTTATGAAAATCGGACGACTATATCTTATAGCTGCCATAGGAACGATCGGCAAATGAATAGGAAATAAATTATAACTTCGTTGTTTTTCAACATATTCTTATCTACTTTTAGATATAAGCTTATTTTATTATTCTAGAATTTTGGTATAAATTTTATGAAAATCGGACAACTATATCATATAGCTGCCATATAAACGATCGGTAAATGTAGAGAAAATGTAAAGCTGGGAATGTAAAACTGTAACTGTCAAAATGTAAACATAATAAGTATAGGTAAAATGTAATGAAACTCTGTTTTGTGTGTGTTTTCAGCATTTAAATCTATAATATAAACATCAAAACCAATCTGCAAGGGTATACAAACTTCGGCGTGCCAAAGTTAGCTTCCTTTCTTGTTTTCATTTCATTTTTTCTCAATTTTGAGAATTTTAATGATGGTACCCCTTATCAAATTTTGAGAAAATGGCTCAAAAAATTGTTTCCTTCGGATATGGCTAAATCGATTCTCCTGTTAATGATGATCAAGAATATATATGATTTATGGGGTCGGAAATGACTCCTTCAGCCAGAAAAAGTATTATTTTATATTTTGAAATCAAATTTTGGAGGACAATTCGGAAAGCTGTTCTGAATTGGGTTTTCTACGCTTAACAAATCTGCATACTACGTTTAGGGCTTTTTATACCCTTGCAGGGTATTATAATTTCAGTCAGAAGTTTGCAACGCAGTGAAGGAGACCTTTCCGACCCTATAAAGTATATATATTCTTGATCAGCATCAACAGCCGAGTCGATCTAGCCATGTCCGTCTGTCCGTCTGTCCGTCTGTCCGTCTGTCCGTCTGTCCGTCTGTCCGTCTGTCTGTCTGTCCGTCTGTCTGTCTGTCCGTCTGTCTGTTTCTACGCAAACTAGTCCCTCAGTTTTAAAGCTATCTGAATGAAACTTTGCATATGGTCTTCTATATACTCTCACTGCTATATATGTCGGAACGGGCCGGATCGGACGACTATATCATATAGCTGCCATACAAATGTTCGATAAATTTTTAGAAAAATAATTATAACTTTGCTGTTTTTAAACATTTTTGCATAATTTTTTAGATATGGCTATTTTATATTATTTCAGAATTTTGGTAAAAATTTTATGAAAATCGGACGACTATATGATATAGCTGCCATAGGAACGATCGGGAAATTAATAGAAATAAAATTATAGCTTCGTTGTTTTTCAACGCATTTTTATTTTCTGTGAGATATAACCTTTTTTTATTATTCTAGAATTTTGGTATAAATTTCATAAAAATTGGACAACTATATCTTATAGCTGCCATAGAAGCGATCGGTAAATGTATAAAATATATAAAGCTGAGAATGTAAAACTGTAACTGTCAAACTGTAAACATAATAAGTATAGGTAAAATGTAATGAAACTATGTTTTGTGAGTGTTTTCAGCATTTAAATCTATAATATAAACATAAAAATCTGCAAGGGTATACAAACTTCGGCGTGCCGAAGTTAGCTTCCTTTCTTGTTTTCATTTCATTTTTTCTCAATTTTTGAGAATTTTAAGAATCAAATTTTGAGAAAATGGCTCAAAAAATTTTTTCCTTCGGATATGGCTAAATCGATTCTCCTGTTAATGATGATCAAGAATATATATGATTTATGGGGTCGGAAATGACTCCTTCAGCCAGAAAAAGTATTATTTTATATTTTGAAATCAAATTTTGGAGGACAATTCGGAAAGCTGTTCTGAATTGGGTTTTCTACGCTTAACAAATCTGCATACTACGTTTAGGGCTTTTTTTCATTTCATTTTTTCTCAATTTTTGAGAATTTTAAGAATCAAATTTTGAGAAAATGGCTCAAAAAATTTTTTCCTTCGGATATGGCTAAATCGATTCTCCTGTTAATGATGATCAAGAATATATATGATTTATGGGGTCGGAAATGACTCCTTCAGCCAGAAAAAGTATTATTTTATATTTTGAAATCAAATTTTGGAGGACAATTCGGAAAGCTGTTCTGAATTGGGTTTTCTACGCTTAACAAATCTGCATACTACGTTTAGGGCTTTTTTTCATTTCATTTTTTCTCAATTTTTGAGAATTTTAATAATGGTACCCCTTATCAAATTTTGAGAAAATGGCTCAAAAAATTGTTTCCTTCGGATACGGCTAAATCGATTCTCCTGTTATTGCTGATCAAGAATATATATGATTTATGGGGTCGGAAATGACTGCTTCAGCCAGAAAAAAAAAATTTTGGAGGACAATTCGGAAAGCTGTTCTGAATTGGGTTTTCTACGCTTAACAAATCTGCATACTACATTTAGGGCTTTTTTTCATTTCATTATACCCTTGCAGGGTATTATAATTTCAGTCAGAAGTTTGCAACGCAGTGAAGGAGACCTTTCCGACCCTATAAAGTATATATATTCTTGATCAGCATCAACAGCCGAGTCGATCTAGCCATGTCCGTCTGTCCGTCTGTCCGTCCGTCCGTCTGTCCGTTTCTACGCAAACTAGTCCCTCAGTTTTAAAGCTATCTGAATGAAACTTTACATATAGTCTTCTATATACTCTCACTGCTATATATGTCGGAACGGGCCGGATCGGACGACTATATCATATAGCTGCCATACAAATGTTCGATAAATTTTTAGAAAAAAAATTATAACTTTGCTGTTTTTCAACATTTTTGCACCATTTTTTAGATATTGCTATTTTATATTATTTCTGAATTTTGGTAAAAAAATTTATGAAAATCGGACGACTATATGATATAGCTGCCATAGGAACAATCGGGAAATTAATAGAAAAGAAATTATAACTCCGTTGTTTTTCAACGTTTTTTGATCTACTCCGGGATATAAGCTTATTTTATTATTCTAGAATTTTGGTATAAATTTCATGAAAATCGGACAACTATATCATATAGCTGCCATAGCAGCGATCGGTAAATGTAGGGAAAATGTAAAGGTGTGAATGTAAAACTGTAAACATAATAAGTATAGGTAAAATGTAATGAAACTCTGTTTTCAGCATTAAAATCTATAATAAAAACATCGAAACCAATCTGCAAGGGTATACAAACTTCGGCGTGCCGAAGTTAGCTTCCTTTCTTGTTTTCATTTCATTTTTTCTCAATTTATGAGAATTTTCATCAGATTTTGAGAAAATGGCTCAAAAAATTTTTTCCTTCGGATATGGCTAAATCGATTCTCCTGTTAATGCTGATCAAGAATATATATGATTTATGGGGTCGGAAATGACTCCTTCAGCCAGAAAAAGTATTATTTTATATTTTGAAATCAAATTTTGGAGGACAATTCGGAAAGCTGTTCTGAATTGGGTTTTCTACGCTTAACAAATCTGCATACTACGTTTAGGGCTTTTTATACCCTTGCAGGGTATTATAATTTCAGCCAGAAGTTTGCAACGCAGTGAAGGAGACCTTTCCGACCCTATAAAGTATATATATTCTTGATCAGTATCAACAGCCGAGTCGATCTAGCCATGTCCGTCTGTCCGTCCGTCTGTCCGTTTCTACGCAAACTAGTCCCTCAGTTTTAAAGCTATCTGGTTGAAACTTAGCATATAGTCTTCTATATACTCTCACTGCTATATATGTCGGAACGGGCCGGATCGGACGACTATATCATATAGCTGCCATACAAATGTTCAATAAATTTTTAGAAAAAAAATTATAACTTTTCTGTTTTCCAATAGTTTTGCACCATTTTTTAGATATGACCATTTTATAATATTTTTGAATTTTGGTAAAAATTTTATGAAAATCGGACGACTATATCATATAGCTGCCATAGGAACGATCCGGAAATTAATAGAAAAAAATTACAACTTCTTTGTTTTATAACGAATTTTTATCTTTTTTGAGATATGGTCATCTTGTATTAATTTCTAATTTCGTATTTAATTTAATGAAAATCAAATGACTATATCCTATAGCTGCCATAGGAACTATCTGAAAAATTTTAGAAAAAAAATTATAACTTTTTATACCCTTGCAGGGTATTATAATTTCAGTCAGAAGTTTGCAACGCAGTGAAGGAGACGTTTCCGACCCTATAAAGTATATATATTCTTGATCAGCATCAACAGCCGAGTCGATCTAGCCATGTCCGTCTGTCCGTCTGTCCGTCCGTCCGTCTGTCCGTCCGTCCGTCCGTCCGTCCGTCTGTCCGTTTCTACGCAAACTAGTCCCTCAGTTTTAAAGCTATCTGAATGAAACTTTGCATATAGTCTTCTATATACTCTCACTGCTATATATGTCGGAACGGGCCGGATCGGACGACTATATCATATAGCTCCCATACAAATGTTCGATCAATTTTTAGAAAAAAAATTATAACTTGGCTGTTTTTCAATGAATCATTTTTGAGACATAGCCATTTTATATTATTTCAGAATTTTGGTAAAAATTTTATGAAAATCGGACGACTATATCTTATAGCTGCCATAGGAACGATCGGCAAATGAATAGGAAAAAAATTATAACTTCGTTGTTTTTCAACATATTCTTATCTACTTTTAGATATAAGCTTATTTTATTATTCTAGAATTTTGGTATAAATTTTATGAAAATCGGACAACTATATCATATAGCTGCCATATAAACGATCTGTAAATGTAGAGAAAATGTAAAGCTGGGAATGTAAAACTGTAACTGTCAAAATGTAAACATAATAAGTATAGGTAAAATGTAATGAAACTCTGTTTTGTGTGTGTTTTCAGCATTTAAATCTATAATATAAACATCAAAACCAATCTGCAAGGGTATACAAACTTCGGCGTGCCAAAGTTAGCTTCCTTTCTTGTTTTCATTTCATTTTTTCTCAATTTTTGAGAATTTTAATGATGGTACCCCTTATCAAATTTTGAGAAAATGGCTCAAAAAATTGTTTCCTTCGGATATGGCTAAATCGATTCTCCTGTTAATGATGATCAAGAATATATATGATTTATGGGGTCGGAAATGACTCCTTCAGCCAGAAAAAGTATTATTTTATATTTTGAAATCAAATTTTGGAGGACAATTCGGAAAGCTGTTCTGAATTGGGTTTTCTACGCTTAACAAATCTGCATACTACGTTTAGGGCTTTTTTTCATTTCATTTTTTCTCAATTTTTGAGAATTTTAAGGATGGTACCCCTTATCAAATTTTGAGAAAATGGCTCAAAAAATTTTTTCCTTCGGATATAGCTAAATCGATTCTCCTGTTAATGCTGATCAAGAATATATATGATTTATGGGGTCGGAAATGACTCCTTCAGCCAGAAAAAGTATTATTTTATATTTTGAAATCAAATTTTGGAGGACAATTCGGAAAGCTGTTCTGAATTGGGTTTTCTACGCTTAACAAATCTGCATACTACGTTTAGGGCTTTTTTTCATTTCATTTTTTCTCAATTTTTGAGAATTTTAAGGATGGTACCCCTTATCAAATTTTGAGAAAATGGCTCAAAAAATTTTTTCCTTCGGATATAGCTAAATCGATTCTCCTGTTAATGCTGATCAAGAATATATATGATTTATGGGGTCGGAAATGACTCCTTCAGCCAGAAAAAGTATTATTTTATATTTTGAAATC
Source organism: Drosophila kikkawai (assembly GCF_030179895.1). Taxonomy (NCBI): domain Eukaryota; kingdom Metazoa; phylum Arthropoda; class Insecta; order Diptera; family Drosophilidae; genus Drosophila; species Drosophila kikkawai. The sequence goes on from NW_027222651.1 coordinate 12,268, forward strand.
AAATTTTGGAGGACAATTCGGAAAGCTGTTCTGAATTGGGTTTTCTACGCTTAACAAATCTGCATACTACGTTTAGGGCTTTTTTTCATTTCATTTTTTCTCAATTTTTGAGAATTTTAATGATGGTACCCCTTATCAGATTTTGAGAAAATGGCTCAAAAAATTTTTTCCTTCGGATATGGCTAAATCGATTCTCCTGTTAATGCTGATCAAGAATATATATGATTTATGGGGTCGGAAATGACTCCTTCAGCCAGAAAAAGTATTATTTTATATTTTGAAATCAAATTTTGGAGGACAATTCGGAAAGCTGTTCTGAATTGGGTTTTCTACGCTTAACAAATCTGCATACTACGTTTAGGGCTTTTTATACCCTTGCAGGGTATTATAATTTCAGTCAGAAGTTTGCAACGCAGTGAAGGAGACCTTTCCGACCCTATAAAGTATATATATTCTTGATCAGTATCAACAGCCGAGTCGATCTAGCCATGTCCGTCTGTCCGTCTGTCCGTCTGTCCGTCCGTCTGTCCGTCCGTCCGTCCGTCTGTCCGTTTCTACGCAAACTAGTCCCTCAGTTTTAAAGCTATCTGGTTGAAACTTTGCATATAGTCTTCTATATACTCTCACTGCTATATATGTCGGAACGGGCCGGATCGGACGACTATATCATATAGCTGCCATACAAATGTTCAATAAATTTTTAGAAAAAAAATTATAACTTTTCTGTTTTTCAATAGTTTTGCACCATTTTTTCAGATATGACCATTTTATATTATTTTTGAATTTTGGTAAAAATTTTATGAAAATCGGACGACTATATCATATAGCTGCCATAGGAACGATCCGGAAATTAATAGAAAACAAGAAAGGAAGCTAACTTCGGCACGCCGAAGTTTGTATACCCTTGCAGATTGGTTTCGATGTTTATATTATAGATTTAAATGCTGAAAACACTCACAAAACAGAGTTTCATTACATTTTACCTATACTTATTATGTTTACAGTTTGACAGTTACAGTTTTACATTCCCAGTTTTACATTTTCTCTACATCTACCGATCGGTTTATATGGCAGCTATATGATATAGTTGTCCGATTTTTATGAAATTTATACAATAATTCTAGAATAATAAAAAAAGCTTATATCTCAGAGTAGATAAACATACGTTGAAAAACAACGAAACTATAATTTTTTTTCCTATTTATTTCTCGATCGTTCCTATGGCAGCTATATCATATAGTCGTCCGATTTTGATAAAATTTTTACCAAAATTCTGAAATAATATAGAATGGCCATATCTAAAAAATGGTGCAAAAATGTTAAAAAACAGCAAAGTTATAATTTTTTTTCTACAAATATATCGAACATTTGTATGGCAGCTATATGATATAGTCGTCCGATCCGGCCCGTTCCGACATATATAGCAGTGAGAGCATATAGAAGACTATATGCAAAGTTTCATTCAGATAGCTTTAAAACTGAGGGACTAGTTTGCGTAGAAACAGACAGACAGACAGACAGACGGACAGACGGACAGACAGACAGACGGACAGACGGACAGACGGACAGACAGACAGACGGACAGACGGACAGACGGACATGGCTAGATCGACTCGGCTGTTGATGCTGATCAAGAATATATATACTTTATAGGGTCGGAAACGTCTCCTTCACTGCGTTGCAAACTTCTGACTGAAATTATAATACCCTGCAAGGGTATAAAAATTACAACTTCTTTGTTTTATAACGAATTTTTATCTTTTTTGAGATATGGTCATCTTGTATTAATTTCTAATTTCGTATTTAATTTAATGAAAATCAAATGACTATATCCTATAGCTGCCATAGGAACTATCTGAAAAATTTTAGAAAAAAAATTATAACTTTTTATACCCTTGCAGGGTATTAGATATAAGCTTATTTTATTATTCTAGAATTTTGGTATAAATTTTATGAAAATCGGACAACTATATCATATAGCTGCCATATAAACGATCGGTAAATGTAGAGAAAATGTAAAGCTGGGAATGTAAAACTGTAACTGTCAAAATGTAAACATAATAAGTATAGGTAAAATGTAATGAAACTCTGTTTTGTGTGTGTTTTCAGCATTTAAATCTATAATATAAACATCAAAACCAATCTGCAAGGGTATACAAACTTCGGCGTGCCGAAGTTAGCTTCCTTTCTTGTTTTCATTTCATTTTTTCTCAATTTTTGAGAATTTTAATGATGGTACGTACCCCTTAGCAAATTTTGAGAAAATGGCTCAAAAAATTTTTTCCTTCGGATATGGCTAAATCGATTCTCCTGTTAATGCTGATCAAGAATATGATTGATTTATGGGGTCGGAAATGACTCCTTCAGCCAGAAAAAGTATTATTTTATATTTTGAAATCAAATTTTGGAGGACAATTCGGAAAGCTGTTCTGAATTGGGTTTTCTACGCTTAACAAATCTGCATACTACGTTTAGGGCTTTTGTTCATTTCATTTTTTCTCAATTTTTGAGAATTTTAATGATGGTACCCCTTATCAGATTTTGAGAAAATGGCTCAAAAAATTTTTTCCTTCGGATATAGCTAAATCGATTCTCCTGTTAATGCTGATCAAGAATATATATGATTTATGGGGTCGGAAATGACTCCTTCAGCCAGAAAAAGTATTATTTTATATTTTGAAATCAAATTTTGGAGGACAATTCGGAAAGCTGTTCTGAATTGGGTTTTCTACGCTTAACAAATCTGCATACTACGTTTAGGGCTTTTTTTCATTTCATTTTTTCTCAATTTTTGAGAATTTTAATGATGGTACCCCTTATCAGATTGTAGTGGCGACTGAAGATCCACGAGATTTTTTTTTGGGCCTAGAAGCATGCTACAGATTTTGTGAATTTTAAACCGAGCTTTGGGGCGTATATGGTGGCACAAACAGATGTCAGCTTAAAAGCAGGCAACAGTTTTCGCAGTTTTTAAGCCGAGCTTCCAATGCACATGCGTAAAATTCGGCAGCTGCACGTATATGGTTTGTTTTTTTTGCAAGACCATATTCTTGCAGATATACTAGATAACTCACAGCGGCGCCAGGGGAGATCTGGAAAGCTCTATTTCCAATTAGGAATTTTTTTTTTGCACTGAGCTGCACCTAATTCACTCCATCCGTTTCCGTACTAAATTCTTTTCGAATTGAGAATCGGTGGAGTGCACAAGCCCTCAAATTGCTCCCGCCACATAAAGCCATATAAAGTGCCAAGTCCACTGAGACAGTGTATCGGGTGGAGAAGTTTTTTTTTTGCCAGATCTTAAGGAATCCCAAGTGAGTAGACAAGAGCTGTCAGTGCCGGTGTACAGTGCGTAACCCCTTTTGTTGCCCAGGTCGCCGAATTAATTGCCAGTGAAGATAGCAAATCCAACGCAGGCGTCGACCAGCACCGAGAGAGAGGTTATGTCTTGGAAACCCTCTTTTAGGTTTCCTTTCAATCAGCGGGTAAATTAATTGTGAAATAGAGTTATTTATTTGTGCTTACTGTGGATATATTTTATTCAGTGGATCGAGCCCAGCAAGCAGCATTAAAGTTCCGGTCCCGAGGAGCACCCCCTGAGGAGGGGATGAAGGGCTAGGAAGCCGGAAGGAGAGAGGATTTTAAAATACTGTGCTTGTGCGAATAAATCGGCCGACAGCGCGACTGCGCAACATCATTTAGTGGCCGACTATGTAGTTGTGGCAAATTTGGTTGCAAGTTAGGCAGTGGGCAGAGGCTCCAAATGATTGACCGTGGCATGACCTCTGTGTCCTTTTGCGCTTTGACTATTGGCCGGAGCCATGAATATTGTTAGCCAGAGGTCTCGATCAGTGGCCATAGGAAGTGTATATGCGATTAAAACGAATTAAGGGCAACAATTAAATTGTTTAATCTCCGGATTTGAACTTCGACTAAATTTTGATTTTTCCAACTGCCTAAATTTGACCTCGACCTACATGGCGTGTCATAACTCTTGCGAATGAGTTTTCTTTGTTAACTTTGCTGCGACTAGAAGTCAATATTGATGAGAAGAACCTTCTTTATGAAGTTATAAAACGAATTAATAATTTTTAAACAGTTAAAGAAATTTTTAAATAATTATATTTAAGTAACTCGTATTATTTTCTTGCTTAATGTGAAGAATAGAGTAGGTAGAAAAGTCAATTTTTCCGCTTTTGTTCAAACTAATGCCATGAAACTTGCAACCATTGAATTCCAGCTCACTTCGAGGGAGATCGATCTTCGCCGATGGAAAAGAAAAATGAGTGAGTGTTAATGCAAAAGTAAACGAAGTGTATTAAAAGTTTAAACAAAAGCAAAGAGGAAAAGAACATAAAAATACGTTTCTACACAATGCTAAAAGATAAGGTTGAATTAAAATCACTACATATTTAAAAAAAAAAAAAAAAAAAAAAAAAGAATTACTTTGAAGAGAAAATATTTCTTGAAATTAAATAAGGAACTACGGCTGCAAAAAAAAAAAAAAAAAAAACAAACTTTGATTATTATTGAATTTTTTTCGAGAAAATGAAGCAAATTAAATTAGCCATTTAAAAAAAAAAGCGAACCAGAGCAGCGTTCAAAACAAAAATTAAATTAAATTAAACAACTACACATATTAAAAGATATTATATTTTTTTAGTATTATTTAAGCATATATATATACATAACCTATTCCTTAGTCTGATTTCCAAATGAATTCATAAACAATGTTAGCATTAATCTCAAAATTTATATTAAAACGTAATGTTTAAAGAAAGCATGATGGCTTAAATAACTGTTTTACCGACTCGATGATGACTCCACGGTCGTAAGGATCTAAAGGGATCACCAGAGCCATGCTCTAGCGGTGGTGATCATAGGTTGTGTGGGCATATAGCGAACACAATAACACCTGTGTCTTCGCAAAAAATTAAGGATCTCTCTCTCTGTCCTTTCTTCTTCGGTTCCGTCCCCTCTTCTAGTTTTTTTTTGTTTGAATTTGTTTATTCTTCTCCCGATTTGGTTCTAGTTCACATTTTTGTCGCAAGCACGCTCAATTCTCTTCGTTATTAGTAATAATGCGTAGTTCGTGTCCGAGATCTGAGTAGGCAAGACCTCCACCCCAAAGCCGACGAGCTAGAGCCGGAAAATTACAGCGTGCCCCGCAGCTCAGATCCTCGAAAGCAGCCAGAAAACAACGTTACACACTACAGTAATAATTAATTATTATTAGTAAGAAAAGTGGCGCCCAACTTGTGTGGCCTTAGTAAAAGATTTTTTTTATTAAGACTCGCGGATAAACAAATTCAATCCTGTTTATTTAATCCTCTCTTGTCAAAAAATTCTTGGATAACAGTTTTGCGAGTATTAGTAGTCCTAACTGGCCAGAGTTTAACGTGTGTGGATTTATTAAAGATACTTTAATAAAACTCGAGGGTAAATAAATTCTTTCCATTTCAATAATTCTATTTTTCTTTCAATTTCCTTCAAGCCTATATCAAAACATTTTTTTTTGTTTTTCTTGAAAGTCTTGGAAAACAGCTGAGATAAATATCTGTGTTCTCAATTGGCCAGATTCACAAGGAAGCAAAAGATTAATTTTCTAAACTTAAAGAGATGACAAGGTGGCTAGTAAAGATGAGGAAAACAGAGGAAGCGATACAGAGAGCTCATCTTCTGTCCCAGTTTATAACACTGAGTCACTGAACTAGTCTCAACTCAAAACTCAACTACACGGAAAATATAGACATTTCTTCCGAGTCGTGCTATATCCAGAAAGAGTATATAAAACATCTTTTATTCTTTTATTTCTTTTGAAGTCTTAGTTTCTTTTGATCATATTCCGGAATACATGCACATCTGTTTCTGAACTAATCGCTGTCCGAATTTGGAATAAAGAAATACAGCTTCCCTCTTTTGAATAGGGTTAAAACTAATCAAAAGTTTTCACTTTTCAATCTTAACATTTCTGAGAAAATTGATTTTTTTTATTATGATCCTTCGAGACGTGTGACAGTTAATCAAGAGTTCGGTAAACACATTTATTACGTATATAAATATTATATCTTTATTTCTCTATATTTTTGGCTTTACTTATCGCAAAGAAGCAAAACAAAGAAATATTTAAAAAAAAATAATAATTGCAGTTGGTTACATTTACACTTTTTTTCGCATTTAAACAAAATTTTGGTATCTCGTGGGAATGATGTTGGTAAATCGAACTCCTGAAAAAGGAGCTGAGTCAAGCCCAAAGGCAGTTTGTCCGTTATGTACAGCAGACATAGATCCTGCTGAGGTTTTATTTACCAGTTGCCGACACGAGTTTCACAAGCGATGCATAGAAGCTCATTGGAAGGATAGCGCACTATGTCCGGTGTGTAAAGTATCTAGTAGACCAGCGATTTCAAAGCCTAGTGAAGTATCTGAGAGACAAACTCGAAGTGGGTCTAAGAAACGACAGCCTTTAGATACAGTCGCTCAGCAAGCATTAGATAATACAGCTTCGACCTCAGGACAAAGTGCACAAGCTAATAACAGCGGGTCGAAGAAGCGACAGCCTTTAGATACAGTCGCTCAGCAAGCATTAGATAATACAGCTTCGACCTCAGGACAAAGTGCACAAGCTAATAACAGTGGGGGTAGCAATTCAAGCGTTATAACAGCAAATGCTATAACATTATTGGCCATGGAGCGAAGATTACTCGCTACGCTTTCGGAAAGGATGACCGATTTAATTCAAAATGCAGTAGCTGACAGCATAACCAGGGTGGTAGCAAGCAACAGTCGTGGGAGTGACAATTCTCAGAGTGAACGTTCTTCAAGTCGAATGAAACTCGAAGCAGTCCAAGACAAGTCCTCTTGGCACCGAACTCTCCCGCTTCCCAGAGAAGCACTACATCCGATTTGGTTAACCGACCAGATAAGGTCGTGCATATCCTCAATGGCTGGAAAATAAAATTTACAGGAATAGGAGTATCTGTAGATAATTTTATTTATAGAGTAGATACTCTAACCCGAGAGACGTTAGGTAGCAATTTCGATCTACTCTGTAGACACGCAAGCGTCCTTTTTGAAGGGAAAGCCAATGAATTTTATTGGCGTTATCATAAAGCGCACAGCGAGATTCATTGGGACACTTTCTGTTCAGCTTTGCGTCTCCAGTTTCGCCAGAGCAGAGACGATGGCGATATCGAAGAGCTAATTAGAAACACAAAACAAAAGCCAAATGAATCTTTTGATTCGTTTTATGATACAATATCTTGCTTAGCCGATCAGCTTGAACATCCATGGACGTCAAGTAAATTAATTCGAGTTATTAGAAACAATTTGCGTCCAGAAATAAGACATGAGATATTGAACATTGATATTAATACTGTCTCAGATCTAAGACAGATTTGCCGCAGGCGTGAAGCTTTCTTAGCCGACGTTAAGCGGTGCAGTGGCTACGCGCGGAGCTCTCCGTTTAGACGGGAAGTATCTGAACTTAATCAGGGATGTGAAACTCAGGTAGAATCTGAGTCTGAAAACGAGGCTGATGTCGTTTCCTTATTATGTTGGAATTGTCGCAAGGAAGGGCATAGATATCAGGATTGCGTATCCGAAAGAAGAGTATTCTGCTACGGTTGTGGAGCTGCAAATACTTACAAACCAAGCTGTAGTAAGTGTGCAAAAAACTCCAAGGCCGGCATGTCGAAGTCGCAATACAGACAGAAGCCTTCGAGTGCCGTCAGAAGCCAAGCCACGATGACCGAAGAGTAGTAGATACAGCAAATATTACTCAAATTCCATTCCCTGACGAACAACAAATACCTGCTAGTCCTTTGCTACATAGCAAAATCCCAATGTTAAAGGGGATAACTATACCAGAAGATAACTATTTACATGATTTACAGAAACATAAGTCTCGAAATTCTACTCGTATAAAATCATTCTGGCAAAATGTCAAGCAATGTAGAATTGGCATCGAGTACATAAATTCACTACCGGCAGGACCTAAAGATCCTCGACCCTTTTTGCCAATTCGTGTGCTAGATCGAGTAATTTACGGCCTTTTAGACTCCGGAGCATCGATTAGTTGTGTGGGAGGTAACTTAGCTCGTGAGGTAATGACCAAAGGGGATTTCAAAGTAATCAAGAGTAATGCTACAACAGCCGATGGTCGATCACAGCAGATAACAGGGTTTTTCCAAGCTGAGGTGGAATACGCCGAAGTAAAGAACCGGTTAAAAATTTACATAGTGCCCTCCCTGAAACAGGATCTATATCTAGGGATAGACTTCTGGAGGCTTTACGATCTTCTCCCCAGAAATTTAAACATATCTGAGTTAGACTCAACGGAGACGGACTGCAAAGTCAAAATAGATCAGCACAAATTGTCCGATATAGATAAAGCTAAACTAACGAATGTCGTTAATTGTTTCCCATCGTTTAGCCAAGAAGGTCTCGGTAAAACTAACCTAATATCACATTCCATTGATGTAGGTACAGCTAAACCAATAAAACAACGGCATTATCCTGTCTCACCTGCTGTAGAGAAGGCAATGTATGCTGAAATCGACAGGATGATACAATTAGGAGTAATCGAAGATTCCGACAGTTCTTGGTCATCTCCAATCGTGATGGTTACGAAACCTGGAAAGGTTAGAATTTGTTTGGACTGTCGCAAGGTGAACAGTTTCACCGAAAAGGATGCATATCCTCTTCCACAAATTAGTGGTATATTGAGCCGCTTGCCGAAGGCTGAGTATATAACAAGCCTTGACCTAAAAGACGCGTATTGGCAAGTGCCTTTAGAAATTTCTTCTCGCGACAAGACGGCGTTTACTGTCCCTGGTAGACCCCTCTATCAGTTCAAAGTTATGCCGTTCGGGCTTTGCAATGCCACAAGCACTATGTCTCGATTGATGGACAAAGTGGTGCCAGCTCATCTGAGGAACGAAGTTTTCATTTACTTAGACGATCTGCTGATAGTGTCTGCAAGTTTTGAGAGGCATTTAGAAGTGCTAAGGGAGGTTGCTTTACACATAAGGCGTGCAGGCTTGACGATCAATATTGGCAAAAGTCATTTCTGCATGCTGAGGGTGCGATACTTGGGCCATATAATCGGCGATGGAGGAATTCGAACTGATCCCGAAAAGGTTGCCGCAATTAGGGATTTTCCTTTACCAAAAACTTTGCGTAATTTGCGTAGTTTTATGAGTCTTTGCGGATGGTATCGCAAGTTCGTCCCTAATTTTGCGTCTCTTGCTGCTCCTTTAACAGATCTGATGACCACAAAAAGAAGATTCAGTTTGACTGAGGCAGCAGTAGAATCTTTCGAGAAGCTAAAGCAATGTCTTAGCGAGGCTCCGGTATTATGCAGCCCCGATTTTTCGAAACCGTTCGCAATACATTGCGACGCGAGTAAGACCGGAGTTGGAGCTGTGTTAGTTCAAGTTTCGGAAGAAGGAGATGAGCGTCCTATTGCCTTTATTTCGAAGAAATTAAATAAGGCGCAACGAAATTATACCGTCACAGAGCAAGAATGTCTCGCTGCGATCGTGGCTCTTAAAAATTTCAGGGCGTATGTGGAAGGACATAGATTTAAAATCATAACCGATCATGCGTCATTAAAATGGTTAATGTCCAACCATGACCTGAATTCACGGCTAGCTCGATGGGCTTTGGCCTTACAAAGGTATGATTTTGAGATTGAGCATCGCAAAGGTTCGCTTAACGTAGTGCCCGACTCCTTGTCTCGGGTAAACGAAGACCTAATAGCTGCGATAGACTTGCAGGAGGGATTTCTTGTAGATCTAAATTCCGATCATTTCAAATCAGCGGAATACACCGAATTAGTGCAGAAAGTGAGTGCAAATCAGACGAATTTTCCTGATCTTAGGACCGATAACGGTTACATTTACCGAAAGGCTGAGCATCTGACTGGAGAGCAAGTGCACGATGAATATGCCTGGAAGCTCTGGGTGCCGAAGGAACTGGTTCCTGAGATACTTTCTCGCGCTCACGATAGTTCGTTGTCTGCTCATGGTGGGATACACAAAACCATTGAAAGAGTAAGGCGTTATTATTTCTGGCCTGGACTTGTGACGGACGTTAAGGCCTATATAAATGCTTGTGAGGTGTGCAAAACTACAAAAGCACCAAATTATGTTTTGCGACCACCGTTAGGAAAAGCACCGGAAAGTCAACGATTTTTCCAAAGACTATTCATAGATTTTCTTGGACCATACCCCAGATCCAGAGGTGGAAATATTGGGATTTTTATCGTTCTCGACCATTTTTCCAAATATGTATTTCTCAAGCCAGTAAAGAAGATAGATGCGAGTGGCGTTATAAAATATTTGGAAGGAGAATTGTTTATGTCGTATGGCATTCCCGAAACGATAGTGTCAGACAATGGATCTCAATTCCGGTCGCACGCTTTTCAAAAATTAGTTCAGCAGTACTGCATTACGCATACGCTTACTGCTGTGCATTCTCCTCAGGCCAACGCCTCCGAGCGCGTTAACCGATCAGTTATCGCTGCAATTAGAGCGTATTTGCGGCCTGATCAGAAAGATTGGGACGAACACTTAGGGCGGATTAGTTGTGCGTTGAGATCTTCCGTACATTCGAGTCTAGGAACATCTCCTTATTACATGGTTTTCGGACAACACATGGTAACTTCTGGTTCCACGTATTCTTTGTTGAGGAAGCTCAACCTATTGGATGACAGATCTTTAAAGTTCAATCGTCAAGACTCGTTTGAGATAGTACGGGAGAAAGCATGCAAGCGGATGCTGGAAAAGCACTCCGAAAACGAAAAGAAGTACAATCTTCGGTCTCGAGTTGTATCCTATGCTGAAGGGCAAGAAGTATTTCGAAGGAATTTTAAGCAGAGCTGTTTCCAGACAGGGTACAATGCTAAATTCGGTCCTTCTTTTGTAAAAGCCAGAGTGCGCAGAAGATTAGGAAACTCTTACTACGAGCTAGAAGATTTGCAAGGGAAACTATTGGGTACCTACCATGCGAAGGATATTCGCCAATGATGTGTCTTCAGTCGGCATCAGTCTAGGGTATCAGTGAGATATATACCCTAGCCAGATGTTACCGGGGGGGCTTTTGTAGTGGCGACTGAAGATCCACGAGATTTTTTTTTGGGCCTAGAAGCATGCTACAGATTTTGTGAATTTTAAGCCGAGCTTTGGGGCGTATATGGTGGCACAAACAGATGTCAGCTTAAAAGCAGGCAACAGTTTTCGCAGTTTTTAAGCCGAGCTTCCAATGCACATGCGTAAAATTCGGCAGCTGCACGTATATGGTTTGTTTTTTTTGCAAGACCATATTCTTGCAGATATACTAGATAACTCACAGCGGCGCCAGGGGAGATCTGGAAAGCTCTATTTCCAATTAGGAATTTTTTTTTTGCACTGAGCTGCACCTAATGCACTCCATCCGTTTCCGTACTAAATTCTTTTCGAATTGAGAATCGGTGGAGTGCACAAGCCCTCAAATTGCTCCCGCCACATAAAGCCATATAAAGTGCCAAGTCCACTGAGACAGTGTATCGGGTGGAGAAGTTTTTTTTTTGCCAGATCTTAAGGAATCCCAAGTGAGTAGACAAGAGCTGTCAGTGCCGGTGTACAGTGCGTAACCCCTTTTGTTGCCCAGGTCGCCGAATTAATTGCCAGTGAAGATAGCAAATCCAACGCAGGCGTCGACCAGCACCGAGAGAGAGGTTATGTCTTGGAAACCCTCTTTTATTTTTGTTGGAAACCTTTTCAATCAGCGGGTAAATTAATTGTGAAATAGAGTTATTTATTTGTGCTTACTGTGGATATATTTTATTCAGTGGATCGAGCCCAGCAAGCAGCATTAAAGTTCCGGTCCCGAGGAGCACCCCCTGAGGAGGGGATGAAGGGCTAGGAAGCCGGAAGGAGAGAGGATTTTAAAATACTGTGCTTGTGCGAATAAATCGGCCGACAGCGCGACTGCGCAACATCATTTAGTGGCCGACTATGTAGTTGTGGCAAATTTGGTTGCAAGTTAGGCAGTGGGCAGAGGCTCCAAATGATTGACCGTGGCATGACCTCTGTGTCCTTTTGCGCTTTGACTATTGGCCGGAGCCATGAATATTGTTAGCCAGAGGTCTCGATCAGTGGCCATAGGAAGTGTAAATGCGATTAAAACGAATTAAGGGCAACAATTAAATTGTTTAATCTCCGGATTTGAACTTCGACTAAATTTTGATTTTTCCAACTGCCTAAATTTGACCTCGACCTACATGGCGTGTCATAACTCTTGCGAATGAGTTTTCTTTGTTAACTTTGCTGCGACTAGAAGTCAATATTGATGAGAAGAACCTTCTTTATGAAGTTATAAAACGAATTAATAATTTTTAAACAGTTAAAGAAATTTTTAAATAATTATATTTAAGTAACTCGTATTATTTTCTTGCTTAATGTGAAGAATAGAGTAGGTAGAAAAGTCAATTTTTCCGCTTTTGTTCAAACTAATGCCATGAAACTTGCAACCATTGAATTCCAGCTCACTTCGAGGGAGATCGATCTTCGCCGATGGAAAAGAAAAATGAGTGAGTGTTAATGCAAAAGTAAACGAAGTGTATTAAAAGTTTAAACAAAAGCAAAGAGGAAAAGAACATAAAAATACGTTTCTACACAATGCTAAAAGATAAGGTTGAATTAAAATCACTACATATTTAAAAAAAAAAAAAAAAAATAAATAAATAATGAATTACTTTGAAGAGAAAATATTTCTAGAAATTAAATAAGGAACTACGGCTGCTAAAAAAAAAAAAAAAAATCAAACTTTGATTATTATTGAATTTTTTTCGAGAAAATGAAGCAAATTAAATTAGCCATTTAAAAAAAAAAAAAAAAACAAAACAAAAATTAAATTAAATTAAACAACTACACATATTAAAAGATATTATATTTTTTTAGTATTATTTAAGCATATATATATGTAAGCAGCCGATATATCGAGGAGTTAGCAGTACGGGTTTGAGAGAGAAGTTGGCAGTGTCGTCTAGAAGTTGCTGAAGAGGAAGACGTGTGCAGAAGTTGTCGGAGTAAAGCAGATTAAGAGCCGTATAAGTTGAGAGCCGAAGCAGAAACCCATAGCCGAAAGTTGTTTAAAAGCTGTAAACCAAAACGTTGTAACTGAACCGTCGCAGTTGTCTTTTGTCAATTATCCTATATATAACCGCATATTATCAATAAACTTTAATCACATATCTACATTTGGGGGCTCAACCTTGCTAAACCGTGTCGAAACTTGCGCAGATGAACAGTTAATTGTGTCGACGCTGTTAGAAAAGTTATGCTAACTCGTATTTCTTCAAAAACGTGCAGTGGAATATGAAAAAAGGAAGTACTCCGAAAAAAGCCGCAAACACACCGAGAAAAGCCGCACCAAAACCAGCAGTGCAACAGAGACAGAAAATTGAAACGAAGCCTCTAGCCGTACAAAAGCCGTTAGAACCACCGAAACCAGCAGTGCAACAGAGACAACCATATAACACTCGATCTACAGTTGGCGAAAAGAATAAGTATATGGCGGAAGCAGAAGCACAAAGGGAAGACGACAAATTGGCTTTGAATCAACTGAAAACCCCAACGATGGAACAACAAGTTTTGCAAAACAGTAAAAATCTGGAGGAAATAGTGAAGTTTTTAAGCTTGCAATGCCAAAATGCTCAGAAAGCACAAAGCACCAGTATTATTTCACCAGAAAGTTTTTCGAAGGTGGTACCGGAGTTTGATGGACAAAATATTCCGGTAGAGCAGTGGTTTGTGAACTTTGAAAAAAATGCAGATGCCTACGTCTTGGATGAAAAGCAACGTTATGTACAAGCTCGTAGTAAAATGACCAAAGCAGCAGCTTTGTTCTTGAACACAGTCTTCGTTGGAACATACAATGAGCTGAAAAGTGTGTTGATTGCTGAATTTAAACGTACATACGCTAGCGCTGATGTACATAAGAAGCTGGGTGAGAGAAAGAAACAAGAAGCTGAATCGTTCCACGAGTATGTTCTGCAGATGAGGCAAATTGCAGCGCTCGTTGATGGCGTGGATGTAATGTCAGTTATTAGGTACATCGTCGACGGCTTGAACATTAAAAACGAGTACAAATACAGCATGTACAGTTGCAAGTCGTATGATGAACTACAGAGCCAGTATGCAATATTCGAGCAGATGACACAACGCGAACCAGTCCATAAGCATACAGCCGGAGCAGGAAAAAAACCAGACTATGCTGGAAGAGCAGTGCATTGTTTCAATTGTGGGTCAACAGCACATCTCAGGAAGGATTGTCAATCTGGAACTAAATGTTTCAAGTGCGGTGAAACTGGTCACATGTCGAGAAACTGCCCAAAAGCTGTGCAAAGCGTAAAAGTGATACGTGACAATAACCGCCTTAAATGTGTTGTCATCAATAAAGTCGCCATCGATTGCTTGGTTGACACAGGTGCCGATGTGTCCATCGTTAAAGCCAGCGTGTTTAAAATGTTTCCGGATGCACAATTGGAGAAGTCTGTAGCACTGCTGAGAGGCCTTGGCAACTCGAAAACATTCCCAGAAGGATACTTTTTTGCTGATGTGCTGGTAGACAACATAAAAGTTCAGCAGAAATTCGTCGTGGTGCCGGATGACAAACTGGAGTACAACGGTCTGCTGGGCTACGATTTTATGTCCAAATTCTGCGTCGTTTTGGATAAGGATGGCTTTCACTTTTCTCAGAAGGTTGCGCCGGTGGAACAAGAGGCGCACAATGAGCTAAGTATATATAATGTTGTCGAAGCCGATATTGAAATCCATACTCCTCCGCAGTTCGAACCAGTGATACGATCCATGGTTAAGTCTTATAAGCCGGAATCGCCCGCTGCTAAAAGCCCAATCGAGCTGAAGATTGTTCCAAAGGAGAAGATGACACCATTTAAACAGCAGCCCAGCCGGTACTCTATCGTAGAATGCGAAGCGATCCGCGATCAAGTTGCGGAATGGATTCAAAGCGGAGTAGTACGCAAGTCGACGTCGAATTTTGCCAGCAGAGTCGTCATCGTCAAAAAAAAGGATGGATCCAACAGAGTCTGCGTTGATTTTCGTCAACTCAACGCCATGGTTTTAAAGGACTGCTTTCCCGTGCCGCTTATGGATGATGTCCTCGAGAAGCTGCAGTCAGCGAAGCTGTTTGTTGTGATGGATTTGGAAAACAGTTTTTTCCACGTTCCGGTAGAAGAGGAGAGTCGAAAATACACAGCTTTCATAACGAAGGAGGGCCTGTTTGAGTTCAATAAGACGCCCTTTGGATTCACAAACTCGCCAGCAACGTTCATACGTTTTATAAACGCCGTTTTCCAAGATCTGGTTTTCCGAGATGTTATGCAAATCTATATGGATGACATAATAATATACGGCATGACAGCAGACGAGTGCTTGAAGAAGCTGAAATTAGTCCTGGAGGTTGCTGCTCGTTTTTCATTAATCATAAAATGGAAAAAGTGCCGTTTCCTTGAAAGCAAGATCGATTTCCTTGGACATACAGTTGAAAACGGAAGGATTTGGCCAGGCTTCGAAAAAACTCGAGCAGTGAAGCAATTTGCTGTCCCGGCAAATGTTAAAGCAGTGCAGTCGTTCTTGGGTCTGACTGGATTCTTTCGCAAGTTCATAAAAGGATACGCACACATAGCAAGACCACTAACAAACCTGCTGAAAAAGGATGCCGAATTTCAGATGGACACCGAGGAGCTGAACGCATTTAATCAGCTGAAGGCTAGCCTTTGCCAAGAACCAGTTCTTCGCATCTATTCGCAGAATGCACACACAGAACTACATACAGACGCATCGAAAGATGGCTTTGGCGCGACGTTGCTGCAGCGGTTTGGGGAGAATCTTCACCCAATATTTTTCTGGAGCAAGAAGACCTCGGAAAGCGATTCCAAACGACACAGTTATATCCTGGAGGTCAAAGCAGCATATTTGGCGATCGAGAAGTTTAGACACTACCTGCTGGGTGTTAACTTCGTATTGGTAACTGACTGCGCGGCGTTTACTCAAACAATCAAGAAGAAAGATGTTCCTCGCGAGGTTGCTCAATGGATTTTGTCCTTACAGGATTATTCGTTTGCAGTGGAGCATCGTAGCGCTGATCGGATGAAACATGTTGACTGCTTAAGCCGATTTCCAAGTATTCTGCTGGTGGGAACAGAAATATCAGCCCGTCTTAAGAAAGCACAACGAATGGACGAGTTCATTAATGCAGTCTTATGTATCCTGGAGAAAGGACCATACCAAGAATATAAACTGAAAGGCGATGTTTTGTACAAGCATATGGATGGACGTGATCTAATAGTTGTACCCAAGGCGATGGAACATGAAATTATAACTGGAGCTCATTCAGATGGACATTTTGCGTTAACAAAAACAATGCACAGCCTGCAGCAGCAATTTTTTATCCCACACATGGAGCGGAAGGTGTCCCAGGTTATCGCTACATGCATAAGGTGCATAATGACCAATAAGAAGACAGGTAAACAGGAAGGTTATCTGAACTGCATAGACAAAGGAGGTCAACCGTTACAGACGCTGCATCTAGATCATCTAGGCCCAATGGATTCTACGGCGAAACTGTACAAATACATTTTTGCAATGGTCGATGGATTTTCGAAGTTCGTGTGGTTGTTTGCTACAAAATCTACAGGGGCCGATGAAGTTATCAAAAAGCTGGAAGAATGGTCAAAAATATTTGGATTTCCTGCTCGCATCGTGACTGATAGAGGAGCAGCTTTCACTTCAGACGCTTTTGAGGAGTTCGTCAAACAGAATGGCATTCAGCACGTATGGACAACAACTGGAGTGGCTAGAGGCAACGGCCAGATAGAGCGAGTTAATCGCGTAATCCTGTCCATTATTAGTAAACTTTCTGCAGACGATACAACAAAATGGTATAGGTTCGTCGCCGATGTACAAAAAGCAATCAACTCGCATATTCATTCGACTACACAGAAAGCACCGTTTGAGCTTATGTTTGGTACGAAGATGCTGACCAACATTACAGACAAGCTAACTTCAATTCTGGAACAGGAACTGATGGAAGACTTTGAGATGGAAAGACAGGAAATGCGTCGCGAAGCTAGGATGGAGATACAGAAAGCCCAGGATGTGTATAAGCAAAATTATGACAAGAAGAGAAAGAAGGAGGCCACATATAAAGAAGGAGACTTGGTCGCTATTAAGCGGACGCAGTTCGTCGCCGGTAGGAAACTGGCCAATTCTTTTCTTGGTCCTTACGAAGTGGTAAAGGTCAAACGCTGTGGCCGCTATGAAGTCAAGAAGGCTGCCGATTTTGAAGGGCCGAATTATACATCCACAAGCGTAGATAATGTCAAGTTATGGAGGTATGTTGCAGCAAATGAAGACGTGTTGTCGTCTGGGACAGACGACGAGGAGCAGGATGACCGAATGTAAGCAGCCGATATATCGAGGAGTTAGCAGTACGGGTTTGAGAAAGAAGTTGGCAGTGTCGTCTAGAAGTTGCTGAAGAGGAAGACGTGTGCAGAAGTTGTCGGAGTAAAGCAGATTAAGAGCCGTATAAGTTGAGAGCCGAAGCAGAAACCCATAGCCGAAAGTTGTTTAAAAGCTGTAAACCAAAACGTTGTAACTGAACCGTCGCAGTTGTCTTTTGTCAATTATCCTATATATAACCGCATATTATCAATAAACTTTAATC
>NW_027222651.1:37500-72500 GCF_030179895.1 Drosophila kikkawai
TTTTCAACATATTCTTATCTACTTTTAGATATAAGCTTATTTTATTATTCTAGAATTTTGGTATAAATTTTATGAAAATCGGACAACTATATCATATAGCTGCCATATAAACGATCGGTAAATGTAGATAAAATGTAAAGCTGGGAATGTAAAACTGTAACTGTCAAAATGTAAACATAATAAGTATAGGTAAAATGTAATGAAACTCTGTTTTGTGTGTGTTTTCAGCATTTAAATCTATAATATAAACATCAAAACCAATCTGCAAGGGTATACAAACTTCGGCGTGCCGAAGTTAGCTTCCTTTCTTGTTTTATTATACCCTTGCAGGGTATTATAATTTCAGTCAGAAGTTTGCAACGCAGTGAAGGAGACCTTTCCGACCCTATAAAGTATATATATTCTTGATCAGTATCAACAGCCGAGTCGATCTAGCCATGTCCGTCTGTCCGTCTGTCCGTCTGTCCGTCTGTCCGTCCGTCTGTCCGTCCGTCCGTCCGTCTGTCCGTTTCTACGCAAACTAGTCCCTCAGTTTTAAAGCTATCTGGTTGAAACTTTTCATATAGTCTTCTATATACTCTCACTGCTATATATGTCGGAACGGGCCGGATCGGACGACTATATCATATAGCTGCCATACAAATGTTCAATAAATTTTTAGAAAAAAATTATAACTTTTCTGTTTTTCAATAGTTTTGCACCATTTTTTAGATATGACCATTTTATATTATTTTTGAATTTTGGTAAAAATTTTATGAAAATCGGACGACTATATCATATAGCTGCCATAGGAACGATCCGGAAATTAATAGAAAAAAATTACAACTTCTTTGTTTTATAACGAATTTTTATCTTTTTTGAGATATGGTCATCTTGTATTAATTTCTAATTTCGTATTTAATTTAATGAAAATCAAATGACTATATCCTATAGCTGCCATAGGAACTATCTGAAAAATTTTAGAAAAAAAATTATAACTTTTTATACCCTTGCAGGGTATTATAATTTCAGTCAGAAGTTTGCAACGCAGTGAAGGAGACCTTTCCGACCCTATAAAGTATATATATTCTTGATCAGCATCAACAGCCGAGTCGATCTAGCCATGTCCGTCTGTCCGTCTGTCCGTCTGTCCGTCTGTCCGTCTGTCCGTCTGTCCGTCCGTCTATCCGTCCGTCTGTCCGTCCGTCCGTCCGTCTGTCCGTTTCTACGCAAACTAGTCCCTCAGTTTTAAAGCTATCTGAATGAAACTTTGCATATAGTCTTCTATATACTCTCACTGCTATATATGTCGGAACGGGCCGGATCGGACGACTATATCATATAGCTCCCATACAAATGTTCGATAAATTTTTAGAAAAAAAATTATAACTTTTCTGTTTTTCAATAGTTTTGCACCATTTTTTAGATATGACCATTTTATATTATTTCAGAATTTTGGTAAAAATTTTATGAAAATCGGACGACTATATCTTATAGCTGCCATAGGAACGATCGGCAAATGAATAGGAAAAAAATTATAACTTCGTTGTTTTTCAACATATTCTTATCTACTTTTAGATATAAGCTTATTTTATTATTCTAGAATTTTGGTATACATTTTATAAAAATCGGACAACTATATCATATAGCTGCCATATAAACGATCGGTAAATGTAGAGAAAATGTAAAGCTGGGAATGTAAAACTGTAACTGTCAAAATATAAACATAATAAGTATAGGTAAAATGTAATGAAACTCTGTTTTGTGTGTGTTTTCAGCATTTAAATCTATAATATAAACATCAAAACCAATCTGCAAGGGTATACAAACTTCGGCGTGCCGAAGTTAGCTTCCTTTCTTGTTTTATTATACCCTTGCAGGGTATTATAATTTCAGTCAGAAGTTTGCAACGCAGTGAAGGAGACCTTTCCGACCCTATAAAGTATATATATTCTTGATCAGTATCAACAGCCGAGTCGATCTAGCCATGTCCGTCTGTCCGTCCGTCTGTCCGTCCGTCCGTCCGTCTGTCCGTTTCTACGCAAACTAGTCCCTCAGTTTTAAAGCTATCTGAATGAAACTTTGCATATAGTCTTCTATATACTCTCACTGCTATATATGTCGGAACGGGCCGGATCGGACGACTATATCATATAGCTCCCATACAAATGTTCGATAAATTTTTAGAAAAAAAATTATAACTTGGCTGTTTTTCAATGAATCATTTTTGAGACATAGCCATTTTATATTATTTCAGAATTTTGGTAAAAATTTTATGAAAATCGGACGACTATATCTTATAGCTGCCATAGGAACGATCGGCAAATGAATAGGAAAAAAATTATAACTTCGTTGTTTTTCAACATATTCTTATCTACTTTTAGATATAAGCTTATTTTATTATTCTAGAATTTTGGTATAAATTTTATGAAAATCGGACAACTATATCATATAGCTGCCATATAAACGATCGGTAAATGTAGAGAAAATGTAAAGCTGGGAATGTAAAACTGTAACTGTCAAAATGTAAACATAATAAGTATAGGTAAAATGTAATGAAACTCTGTTTTGTGTGTGTTTTCAGCATTTAAATCTATAATATAAACATCAAAACCAATCTGCAAGGGTATACAAACTTCGGCGTGCCGAAGTTAGCTTCCTTTCTTGTTTTATTATACCCTTGCAGGGTATTATAATTTCAGTCAGAAGTTTGCAACGCAGTGAAGGAGACCTTTCCGACCCTATAAAGTATATATATTCTTGATCAGTATCAACAGCCGAGTCGATCTAGCCATGTCCGTCTGTCCGTCTGTCCGTCTGTCCGTCCGTCTGTCCGTCCGTCCGTCCGTCTGTCCGTTTCTACGCAAACTAGTCCCTCAGTTTTAAAGCTATCTGAATGAAACTTTGCATATAGTCTTCTATATACTCTCACTGCTATATATGTCGGAACGGGCCGGATCGGACGACTATATCATATAGCTGCCATACAAATGTTCAATAAATTTTTAGAAAAAAAATTATAACTTTTCTGTTTTTCAATAGTTTTGCACCATTTTTTAGATATGACCATTTTATATTATTTTTGAATTTTGGTAAAAATTTTATGAAAATCGGACGACTATATCATATAGCTGCCATAGGAACGATCCGGAAATTAATAGAAAACAAGAAAGGAAGCTAACTTCGGCACGCCGAACTTTGAATACCCTTGCAGATTGGTTTCGATGTTTATATTATAGATTTAAATGCTGAAAACAGTCACAAAACAGAGTTTCATTACATTTTATCTATACTTATTATGTTTACAGTTTGACAGTTACAGTTTTACATTTCCAGTTTTACATTTTCTCTACATCTACCGATCGGTTTATATGGCAGCTATATGATATAGTTGTCCGATTTTTATGAAATTTATACCATATTTCTAGAATATTAAAAAAAGCTTATATCTCAGAGTAAATAAACATACGTTGAAAAACAACGACTCTATAATTTTTTTTCCTATTTATTTCTTGACCGTTCCTATGGCAGCTATATCATATAGTCATCCGATTTTCATATAATTTTTACCAAAATTCTGAAATAATATAAAATGGCCATATCTAAAAAATGGTGCAAAAATGTTGAAAAACAGCCAAGTTATAATTTTTTTTCTACAAATATATCGAACATTTGTATGGCAGCTATATGATATAGTCGTCCGATCCGGCCCGTTCCGACATATATAGCAGTGAGAGCATATAGAAGACTATATGCAAAGTTTCATTCGGATAGCTTTAAAACTGAGGGACTAGTTTGCGTAGAAACAGACAGACAGACAGACAGACAGACAGACAGACAGACAGACAGACAGACAGACGGACAGACGGACAGACGGACAGACAGACAGACGGACAGACGGACAGACGGACATGGCTAGATCGACTCGGCTGTTGATGCTGATCAAGAATATACCCTTCCAGGGTATTATAATTTCAGTCAGAAGTTTGCAACGCAGTGAAGGAGACGTTTCCGACCCTATAAAGTATATATATTCTTGATCAGCATCAACAGCCGAGTCGATCTAGCCATGTCCGTCTGTCCGTCTGTCCGTCCGTCTGTCCGTCCGTCTGTCCGTCCGTCCGTCCGTCTGTCCGTTTCTACGCAAACTAGTCCCTCAGTTTTAAAGCTATCTGAATGAAACTTTGCATATAGTCTTCTATATACTCTCACTGCTATATATGTCGGAACGGGCCGGATCGGACGACTATATCATATAGCTCCCATACAAATGTTCGATAAATTTTTAGAAAAAAAATTATAACTTGGCTGTTTTTCATTGAATCATTTTTGAGACATAGCCATTTTATATTATTTCAGAATATTGGTAAAAATTTTATGAAAATCGGACGACTATATCTTATAGCTGCCATAGGAACGATCGGCAAATGAATAGGAAAAAAATTATAACTTCGTTGTTTTTCAACATATTCTTATCTACTTTTAGATATAAGCTTATTTTATTATTCTAGAATTTTGGTATAAATTTTATGAAAATCGGACAACTATATCATATAGCTGCCATATAAACGATCGGTAAATGCAGAGAAAATGTAAAGCTGGGAATGTAAAACTGTAACTGTCAAAATGTAAACATAATAAGTATAGGTAAAATGTAATGAAACTCTGTTTTGTGTTTGTTTTCAGCATCTATATATGTAGATATGTGATTAAAGTTTATTGATAATATGCGGTTATATATAGGATAATTGACAAAAGACAACTGCGACGGTTCAGTTACAACGTTTTGGTTTACAGCTTTTAAACAACTTTCGGCTATGGGTTTCTGCTTCGGCTCTCAACTTATACGGCTCTTAATCTGCTTTACTCCGACAACTTCTGCACACGTCTTCCTCTTCAGCAACTTCTAGACGACACTGCCAACTTCTCTCTCAAACCCGTACTGCTAACTCCTCGATATATCGGCTGCTTACATTCGGTCATCCTGCTCCTCGTCGTCTGTCCCAGACGACAACACGTCTTCATTTGCTGCAACATACCTCCATAACTTGACATTATCTACGCTTGTGGATGTATAATTCGGCCCTTCAAAATCGGCAGCCTTCTTGACTTCATAGCGGCCACAGCGTTTGACCTTTACCACTTCGTAAGGACCAAGAAAAGAATTGGCCAGTTTCCTACCGGCGACGAACTGCGTCCGCTGAATAGCGACCAAGTCTCCTTCTTTATATGTGGCCTCCTTCTTTCTCTTCTTGTCATAATTTTGCTTATACACATCCTGGGCTTTCTGTATCTCCATCCTAGCTTCGCGACGCATTTCCTGTCTTTCCATCTCAAAGTCTTCCATCAGTTCCTGTTCCAGAATTGAAGTTAGCTTGTCTGTAATGTTGGTCAGCATCTTCGTACCAAACATAAGCTCAAACGGTGCTTTCTGTGTAGTCGAATGAATATGCGAGTTGATTGCTTTTTGTACATCGGCGACGAACCTATACCATTTTGTTGTATCGTCTGCAGAAAGTTTACTAATAATGGACAGGATTACGCGATTAACTCGCTCTATCTGGCCGTTGCCTCTAGCCACTCCAGTTGTTGTCCATACGTGCTGAATGCCATTCTGTTTGACGAACTCCTCAAAAGCGTCTGAAGTGAAAGCTGCTCCTCTATCAGTCACGATGCGAGCAGGAAATCCAAATATTTTTGACCATTCTTCCAGCTTTTTGATAACTTCATCGGCCCCTGTAGATTTTGTAGCAAACAACCACACGAACTTCGAAAATCCATCGACCATTGCAAAAATGTATTTGTACAGTTTCGCCGTAGAATCCATTGGGCCTAGATGATCTAGATGCAGCGTCTGTAACGGTTGACCTCCTTTGTCTATGCAGTTCAGATAACCTTCCTGTTTACCTGTCTTCTTATTGGTCATTATGCACTTTATGCATGTAGCGATAACCTGGGACACCTTCCGCTCCATGTGTGGGATAAAAAATTGCTGCTGCAGGCTGTGCATTGTTTTTGTTAACGCAAAATGTCCATCTGAATGAGCTCCAGTTATAATTTCATGTTCCATCGCCTTGGGTACAACTATTAGATCACGTCCATCCATATGCTTGTACAAAACATCGCCTTTCAGTTTATATTCTTGGTATGGTCCTTTCTCCAGGATACATAAGACTGCATTAATGAACTCGTCCATTCGTTGTGCTTTCTTAAGACGGGCTGATATTTCTGTTCCCACCAGCAGAATACTTGGAAATCGGCTTAAGCAGTCAACATGTTTCATCCGATCAGCGCTACGATGCTCCACTGCAAACGAATAATCCTGTAAGGACAAAATCCATTGAGCAACCTCGCGAGGAACATCTTTCTTCTTGATTGTTTGAGTAAACGCCGCGCAGTCAGTTACCAATACGAAGTTAACACCCAGCAGGTAGTGTCTAAACTTCTCGATCGCCAAATATGCTGCTTTGACCTCCAGGATATAACTGTGTCGTTTGGAATCGCTTTCCGAGGTCTTCTTGCTCCAGAAAAATATTGGGTGAAGATTCTCCCCAAACCGCTGCAGCAACGTCGCGCCAAAGCCATCTTTCGATGCGTCTGTATGTAGTTCTGTGTGTGCATTCTGCGAATAGATGCGAAGAACTGGTTCTTGGCAAAGGCTAGCCTTCAGCTGATTAAATGCGTTCAGCTCCTCGGTGTCCATCTGAAATTCGGCATCCTTTTTCAGCAGGTTTGTTAGTGGTCTTGCTATGTGTGCGTATCCTTTTATGAACTTGCGAAAGAATCCAGTCAGACCCAAGAACGACTGCACTGCTTTAACATTTGCCGGGACAGCAAATTGCTTCACTGCTCGAGTTTTTTCGAAGCCTGGCCAAATCCTTCCGTTTTCAACTGTATGTCCAAGGAAATCGATCTTGCTTTCAAGGAAACGGCACTTTTTCCATTTTATGATTAATGAAAAACGAGCAGCAACCTCCAGGACAAATTTCAGCTTCTTCAAGCACTCGTCTGCTGTCATGCCGTATATTATTATGTCATCCATATAGATTTGCATAACATCTCGGAAAACCAGATCTTGGAAAACGGCGTTTATAAAACGTATGAACGTTGCTGGCGAGTTTGTGAATCCAAAGGGCGTCTTATTGAACTCAAACAGGCCCTCCTTCGTTATGAAAGCTGTGTATTTTCGACTCTCCTCTTCTACCGGAACGTGGAAAAAACTGTTTTCCAAATCCATCACAACAAACAGCTTCGCTGACTGCAGCTTCTCGAGGACATCATCCATAAACGGCACGGGAAAGCAGTCCTTTAAAACCATGGCGTTGAGTTGACGAAAATCAACGCAGACTCTGTTGGATCCATCCTTTTTTTTGACGATGACGACTCTGCTGGCAAAATTCGACGTCGACTTGCGTACTACTCCGCTTTGAATCCATTCCGCAACTTGATCGCGGATCGCTTCGCATTCTACGATAGAGTACCGGCTGGGCTGCTGTTTAAATGGTGTCATCTTCTCCTTTGGAACAATCTTCAGCTCGATTGGGCTTTTAGCAGCGGGCGATTCCGGCTTATAAGACTTAACCATGGATCGTATCACTGGTTCGATCTGCGGAGGAGTATGGATTTCAATATCGGCTTCGACAACATTATATATACTTAGCTCATTGTGCGCCTCTTGTTCCACCGGCGCAACCTTCTGAGAAAAGTGAAAGCCATCCTTATCCAAAACGACGCAGAATTTGGACATAAAATCGTAGCCCAGCAGACCGTTGTACTCCAGTTTGTCATCCGGCACCACGACGAATTTCTGCTGAACTTTTATGTTGTCTACCAGCACATCAGCAAAAAAGTATCCTTCTGGGAATGTTTTCGAGTTGCCAAGGCCTCTCAGCAGTGCTACAGACTTCTCCAATTGTGCATCCGGAAACATTTTAAACACGCTGGCTTTAACGATGGACACATCGGCACCTGTGTCAACCAAGCAATCGATGGCGACTTTATTGATGACAACACATTTAAGGCGGTTATTGTCACGTATCACTTTTACGCTTTGCACAGCTTTTGGGCAGTTTCTCGACATGTGACCAGTTTCACCGCACTTGAAACATTTAGTTCCAGATTGACAATCCTTCCTGAGATGTGCTGTTGACCCACAATTGAAACAATGCACTGCTCTTCCAGCATAGTCTGGTTTTTTTCCTGCTCCGGCTGTATGCTTATGGACTGGTTCGCATTGTGTCATCTGCTCGAATATTGCATACTGGCTCTGTAGTTCATCATACGACTTGCAACTGTACATGCTGTATTTGTACTCGTTTTTAATGTTCAAGCCGTCGACGATGTACCTAATAACTGACATTACATCCACGCCATCAAAGAGCGCTGCAATTTGCCTCATCGCTGCAATTCGCCTCATACTCGTGGAACGATTCAGCTTCTTGTTTCTTTCTCTCACCCAGCTTCTTATGTACATCAGCGCTAGCGTATGTACGTTTAAATTCAGCAATCAACACACTTTTCAGCTCATTGTATGTTCCAACAAAGACTGTGTTCAAGAACAAAGCTGCTGCTTTGGTCATTTTACTACGAGCTTGTACATAACGTTGCTTTTCATCCAAGACGTAGGCATCTGCATTTTTTTCAAAGTTCACAAACCACTGCTCTACCGGAATATTTTGTCCATCAAACTCCGGTACCACCTTCGAAAAACTTTCTGGTGAAATAATACTGGTGCTTTGTGCTTTCTGAGCATTTTGGCATTGCAAGCTTAAAAACTTCACTATTTCCTCCAGATTTTTACTGTTTTGCAAAACTTGTTGTTCCATCGTTGGGGTTTTCAGTTGATTCAAAGCCAATTTGTCGTCTTCCCTTTGTGCTTCTGCTTCCGCCATATACTTATTCTTTTCGCCAACTGTATATCGAGTGTTATATGGTTGTCTCTGTTGCACTGCTGGTTTCGGTGGTTCTAACGGCTTTTGTACGGCTAGAGGCTTCGTTTCAATTTTCTGTCTCTGTTGCACTGCTGGTTTTGGTGCGGCTTTTCTCGGTGTGTTTGCGGCTTTTTTCGGAGTACTTCCTTTTTTCATATTCCACTGCACGTTTTTGAAGAAATACGAGTTAGCATAACTTTTCTAACAGCGTCGACACAATTAACTGTTCATCTGCGCAAGTTTCGACACGGTTTAGTAAGGTTGAGCCCCCAAATGTAGATATGTGATTAAAGTTTATTGATAATATGCGGTTATATATAGGATAATTGACAAAAGACAACTGCGACGGTTCAGTTACAACGTTTTGGTTTACAGCTTTTAAACAACTTTCGGCTATGGGTTTCTGCTTCGGCTCTCAACTTATACGGCTCTTAATCTGCTTTACTCCGACAACTTCTGCACACGTCTTCCTCTTCAGCAACTTCTAGACGACACTGCCAACTTCTCTCTCAAACCCGTACTGCTAACTCCTCGATATATCGGCTGCTTACATATATATAAAAATGGAGACAAAAAATGTTACTAATGGCATCACAAGAGAACGGCTGGGCCGATTTGGCTCAAATTTTTTTCAGTTGTTTGTAATTGTCAGAAGAAGGTAAGAAGGTAAGAAAATTTTGGGAAGTCCTTCCGGAAAAGTCGCTAGCGGCTCAACAGATGGACACACTGTTGTATGTAAAATTCTGAAACACCCTACAAAGATCATAGCTGCGTTGAAATTATGTATCAATGAACTCAGTAAAAAAATATTTAAACAAAAAAATCGAGCTAACGAAGCATTACCAATTGGAAGTAATGCCTGCTGTTAGACGATCAAGACTTGGACGGCGTTCACGCAATGCAATAAATATTCAGAATTCCCGTAATAGTCGGACGCAAGAGGAACGTACAGAAATAAATGTATCGATACGTGCCCAAATGGCACAGCTTCGCGTTCCACAAAGATCACCTCAAGCCCGACAAAATAATAGAGAAAGACGAGCCGCAAATGAAAGCTTGAATCGCGCTGCATTCGCATACAATCCTGAAACATCCTACAAGGATCTTACCTGCGTTGTTATTGGTTCATTGTCTGTTGTATGTCAGCATTGCAATGCACTGAAGTTTCGGTTGGAAACCCCCGGCTTATGCTGTGCAGGTGGCAAAATTAAATTGCCCGTTTTGGCTCATCCACCAGGGCCATTGTATTCGCTACTACATAGAAATTCAGCCCAATCAAACAGTTTCCTAAAGCTTGCACAAAAATATAACGGATGCTTTCCAATTACGTCATTTGGAGTCGAGGTTTTTCATCAATCAGGCTACAATCCAAGTTATAAGGTAATGGCGTCTCTTTATTATCAAAATTAACAACTCACATTTTTTCGAAATTGCATTCCAACATTCAGATTCATGGGCAAATTCACCACCGAGCGGGCGCTTTGTTATCACCACAAAACAAAGATCTTAAATTCCTTCAGATCTATTTCATTGGTGATTCGGCAGTTGAACTAAATCACCGGCGTGCAATTTTTACTGAAACTTAACGTGAAATTATCGAACAATTGCAAAATCTTCTCTATGAGCATAATGAATTGGTCAGATTGTTCAAAACTGCATTGGATATAATGCATTATGACGAACACAAAATCATTATCAGCGCTGACAAAAGACCCACTGGTAGCCATGCAAGACAATTTAACGCTCCCACTATCAATAAACACGCAGTGGTGATTGTTGGCGAGAATGTGGAATAACGCGATACTGTTTTTAACCGTCGGGATAATGGCCAAGTGCAGCGAGTTTATAAGACTCATCGGTCACATGATGCTCTTCAATATCCGTTAATGTTCTGTCGTGGAGAAGATGGGTATCACTTCAACATAAAGATGGTCAATCCAACGACAGGTTTGTTTACAAGTCATCAAGTTTGCGTGTGGGAAAGCCGTCATCATTATTTATTTTTTCACCGGATAACAAAACAAAACATATTGTTTATCAGATCGCTCTCCACAGATTTCAAGTCAAAAAAATTTGTCAATCCAACGACAGGTTTGTTTAAAAGTCATCACTTCTTTTTGATTCTCAACTAATTTTGAATTCAAATTTTAGCTTAAAATTTTTAGGAGAAGATAGGAATAAGGTCAGCTCTATGAATTTTGATGCGTATCGATTGATGATGTTTCAACAGTACTGTTTCGACATGTACGTCAAAGTAGAAACGGAATGTCTCAATTTAATTTGTTTTAATCAGTCGAAGTTGGGGCGAGATAAAGTTCGCCGGGTCCGCTAGTTTAAATCTATAATATAAACATCAAAACCAATCTGCAAGGGTATACAAACTTCGGCGTGCCGAAGTTAGCTTCCTTTCTTGTTTTATTATACCCTTGCAGGGTATTATAATTTCAGTCAGAAGTTTGCAACGCAGTGAAGGAGACCTTTCCGACCCTATAAAGTATATATATTCTTGATCAGTATCAACAGCCGAGTCGATCTAGCCATGTCCGTCTGTCCGTCTGTCCGTCTGTCCGTCCGTCTGTCCGTCCGTCTGTCCGTCCGTCCGTCCGTCTGTCCGTTTCTACGCAAACTAGTCCCTCAGTTTTAAAGCTATCTGGTTGAAACTTTGCATATAGTCTTCTATATACTCTCACTGCTATATATGTCGGAACGGGACGGATCGGACGACTATATCATATAGCTGCCATACAAATGTTCAATAAATTTTTAGAAAAAAATTATAACTTTTCTGTTTTTCAATAGTTTTGCACCATTTTTTAGATATGACCATTTTATATTATTTTTGAATTTTGGTAAAAATTTTATGAAAATCGGACGACTATATCATATAGCTGCCATAGGAACGATCCGGAAATTAATAGAAAAAAATTACAACTTCTTTGTTTTATAACGAATTTTTATCTTTTTTGAGATATGGTCATCTTGTATTAATTTCTAATTTCGTATTTAATTTAATGAAAATCAAATGACTATATCCTATAGCTGCCATAGGAACTATCTGAAAAATTTTAGAAAAAAAATTATAACTTTTTATACCCTTGCAGGGTATTATAATTTCAGTCAGAAGTTTGCAACGCAGTGAAGGAGACGTTTCCGACCCTATAAAGTATATATATTCTTGATCAGCATCAACAGCCGAGTCGATCTAGCCATGTCCGTCTGTCCGTCTGTCCGTCCGTCTGTCCGTCCGTCTGTCCGTCCGTCCGTCCGTCTGTCCGTTTCTACGCAAACTAGTCCCTCAGTTTTAAAGCTATCTGAATGAAACTTTGCATATAGTCTTCTATATACTCTCACTGCTATATATGTCGGAACGGGCCGGATCGGACGACTATATCATATAGCTCCCATACAAATGTTCGATAAATTTTTAGAAAAAAAATTATAACTTGGCTGTTTTTCATTGAATCATTTTTGAGACATAGCCATTTTATATTATTTCAGAATTTTGGTAAAAATTTTATGAAAATCGGACGACTATATCTTATAGCTGCCATAGGAACGATCGGCAAATGAATAGGAAAAAAATTATAACTTCGTTGTTTTTCAACATATTCTTATCTACTTTTAGATATAAGCTTATTTTATTATTCTAGAATTTTGGTATAAATTTTATGAAAATCGGACAACTATATCATATAGCTGCCATATAAACGATCGGTAAATGTAGAGAAAATGTAAAGCTGGGAATGTAAAACTGTAACTGTCAAAATGTAAACATAATAAGTATAGGTAAAATGTAATGAGACTCTGTTTTGTGTGTGTTTTCAGCATTTAAATCTATAATATAAACATCAAAACCAATCTGCAAGGGTATACAAACTTCGGCGTGCCGAAGTTAGCTTCCTTTCTTGTTTCATTTCATTTTTTCTCAGTTTTTGAGAATTTTTTTTTTATCAAATTTTGAGAAAATGGCTCAAAAAATTTTTTCCTTCGGATTCGATTCTCCTGTTAATGCTGATCAAGAATATATATGATTTATGGGGTCGGAAATGACTCCTTCAGCCAGAAAGCTGTTCTGAATTGGGTTTTCTACGCTTAACAAATCTGCATACTACGTTTAGGGCTTTTTTTCATTTCATTTTTTCTCAATTTTTGAGAATTTTAATGATGGTACCCCTTATCAAATTTTGAGAAAATGGCTCAAAAAATTTTTTCCTTCGGATATGGCTAAATCGATTCTCCTGTTAATGCTGATCAAGAATATATATGATTTATGGGGTCGAAAATGACTCCTTCAGCCAGAAAAAGTATTATTTTATATTTTAAAATCAAATTTTGGAGGACAATTAGGAAAGCTGTTCTGAATTGGGTTTTCTACGCTTAACAAATCTGCATACTACGTTTAGGGCTTTTTTTCATTTCATTTTTTCTCAATTTTTGAGAATTTTAATGATGGGTACGGTACCCCTTATCAGATTTTGAGAAAATGGCTCAAAAAATTTTTTCCTTCGGATATGGCTAAATCGATTCTCCTGTTAATGATGATCAAGAATATATATGATTTATGGGGTCGGAAATGACTCTTTCAGCCAGAAAAAGTATTATTTTATATTTTGAAATCAAATTTTGGAGGACAATTCCGAAAGCTGTTCTGAATTGGGTTTTCTACGCTTAACAAATCTGCATACTACGTTTAGGGCTTTTTTTCATTTCATTTTTTCTCAATTTTTGAGAATTTTAATGATGTACCCCTTATCAAATTTTGAGAAAATGGATCAAAAAATTTTTTCCTTCGGATATGGCTAAATCGATTCTCCTGTTAATGCTGATCAAGAATATATATGATTTATGGGGTCGGAAATGACTCCTTCAGCCAGAAAAAGTATTATTTTATATTTTGAAATCAAATTTTGGAGGACAATTCGGAAAGCTGTTCTGAATTGGGTTTTCTACGCTTAACAAATCTGCATACTACGTTTAGGGCTTTTTTTCATTTCATTTTTTCTCAATTTTTGAGAATTTTAATGATGTACCCCTTATCAAATTTTGAGTAAATGGCTCAAAAAATTTTTTCCTTCGGATATGGCTAAATCGATTCTCCTGTTAATGCTGATCAAGAGTATATATGATTTATGGGGTCGGAAATGACTCCTTCAGCCAGAAAAAGTATTATTTTATATTTTGAAATCAAATTTTGGAGGACAATTCGGAAAGCTGTTCTGAATTGGGTTTTTTACGCTTAACAAATCTGCATACTACGTTTAGGGCTTTTTTTCATTTCATTTTTTCTCAATTGTTGAGAATTTTAAGGATGGTACCCCTTATCAAATTTTGAAAAAATGGCTCAAAAAATTTTTTCCTTAGGATATGGCTAAATCGATTCTCCTGTTAATGCTGATCAAGAATATATATGATTTATGGGGTCGGAAATGACTCCTTCAGCCAGAAAAAGTATTATTTTATATTTTGAAATCAAATTTTGGAGGACAATTCGGAAAGCTGTTCTGAATTTGGTTTTCTACGCTTAATAAATCTGCATACTACGTTTAGGGCTTTTTTTCATTTCATTTTTTCTTAATTTTTGAGAATTTTAATGATGGTAACCCTTATCAAATTTTGAGAAAATGGCTCAGAAAAATTTTTCCTTCGGATATGGCTAAATCGATTCTCCTGTTAATGCTGATCAAGAATATATATGATTTATGGGGTCGGAAATGACTCCTTCAGCCAGAAAAAGTATTATTTTATATTTTGAAATCAAATTTTGGAGGACAATTCGGAAAGCTGTTCTGAATTGGGTTTTTACGCTTAACAAATCTGCATACTACGTTTAGGGCTTATTTTCATTTCATTTTTTCTCAATTTTTGAGAATTTTAATGATGGTACCCCTTATCAAATTTTGAGAAAATGGCTCAAAAAATTTTTTCCTTCGGATATGGCTAAATCGATTCTCCTGTTAATGCTGATCAAGAATATATATGATTTATGGGGTCGGAAATGACTCCTTCAGCCAGAAAGCTGTTCTGAATTGGGTTTTCTACGCTTAACAAATCTGCATACTACGTTTAGGGCTTTTTTTCATTTCATTTTTTCTCAATTTTTGAGAATTTTAATGATGGTACCCCTTATCAAATTTTGAGAAAATGGCTCAAAAAATTTTTTCCTTCGGATATGGCTAAATCGATTCTCCTGTTAATGCTGATCAAGAATATATATGATTTATGGGGTCGAAAATGACTCCTTCAGCCAGAAAAAGTATTATTTTATATTTTAAAATCAAATTTTGGAGGACAATTAGGAAAGCTGTTCTGAATTGGGTTTTCTACGCTTAACAAATCTGCATACTACGTTTAGGGCTTTTTTTCATTTCATTTTTTCTCAATTTTTGAGAATTTTAATGATGGGTACGGTACCCCTTATCAGATTTTGAGAAAATGGCTCAAAAAATTTTTTCCTTCGGATATGGCTAAATCGATTCTCCTGTTAATGATGATCAAGAATATATATGATTTATGGGGTCGGAAATGACTCTTTCAGCCAGAAAAAGTATTATTTTATATTTTGAAATCAAATTTTGGAGGACAATTCCGAAAGCTGTTCTGAATTGGGTTTTCTACGCTTAACAAATCTGCATACTACGTTTAGGGCTTTTTTTCATTTCATTTTTTCTCAATTTTTGAGAATTTTAATGATGTACCCCTTATCAAATTTTGAGAAAATGGATCAAAAAATTTTTTCCTTCGGATATGGCTAAATCGATTCTCCTGTTAATGCTGATCAAGAATATATATGATTTATGGGGTCGGAAATGACTCCTTCAGCCAGAAAAAGTATTATTTTATATTTTGAAATCAAATTTTGGAGGACAATTCGGAAAGCTGTTCTGAATTGGGTTTTCTACGCTTAACAAATCTGCATACTACGTTTAGGGCTTTTTTTCATTTCATTTTTTCTCAATTTTTGAGAATTTTAATAATGGTACCCCTTATCAAATTTTGAGAAAATGGCTTAAAAAATTTTTTTCTTAGGATATGGCTAAATCGATTCTCCTGTTAATGCTGATCAAGAATATATATGATTTATGGGGTCGGAAATGACTCCTTCAGCCAGAAAAAGTATTATTTTATATTTTGAAATCAAATTTTGGAGGACAATTCGGAAAGCTGTTCTGAATTGGGTTTTCTACGCTTAACAAATCTGCATACTACGTTTAGGGCTTTTTTTCATTTCATTTTTTCTCAATTTTTGAGAATTTTAATGATGTACCCCTTATCAAATTTTGAGTAAATGGCTCAAAAAATTTTTTCCTTCGGATATGGCTAAATCGATTCTCCTGTTAATGCTGATCAAGAGTATATATGATTTATGGGGTCGGAAATGACTCCTTCAGCCAGAAAAAGTATTATTTTATATTTTGAAATCAAATTTTGGAGGACAATTCGGAAAGCTGTTCTGAATTGGGTTTTTACGCTTAACAAATCTGCATACTACGTTTAGGGCTTTTTTTCATTTCATTTTTTCTCAATTTTTGAGAATTTTAAGGATGGTACCCCTTATCAAATTTTGAAAAAATGGCTCAAAAAATTTTTTCCTTAGGATATGGCTAAATCGATTCTCCTGTTAATGCTGATCAAGAATATATATGATTTATGGGGTCGGAAATGACTCCTTCAGCCAGAAAAAGTATTATTTTATATTTTGAAATCAAATTTTGGAGGACAATTCGGAAAGCTGTTCTGAATTTGGTTTTCTACGCTTAATAAATCTGCATACTACGTTTAGGGCTTTTTTTCATTTCATTTTTTCTTAATTTTTGAGAATTTTAATGATGTACCCCTTATCAAATTTTGAGTAAATGGCTCAAAAAATTTTTTCCTTCGGATATGGCTAAATCGATTCTCCTGTTAATGCTGATCAAGAGTATATATGATTTATGGGGTCGGAAATGACTCCTTCAGCCAGAAAAAGTATTATTTTATATTTTGAAATCAAATTTTGGAGGACAATTCGGAAAGCTGTTCTGAATTGGGTTTTTTACGCTTAACAAATCTGCATACTACGTTTAGGGCTTTTTTTCATTTCATTTTTTCTCAATTTTTGAGAATTTTAATGATGTACCCCTTATCAAATTTTGAGTAAATGGCTCAAAAAATTTTTTCCTTCGGATATGGCTAAATCGATTCTCCTGTTAATGCTGATCAAGAATATATATGATTTATGGGGTCGGAAATGACTCCTTCAGCCAGAAAAAGTATTATTTTATATTTTGAAATCAAATTTTGGAGGACAATTCGGAAAGCTGTTCTGAATTGGGTTTTTTACGCTTAACAAATCTGCATACTACGTTTAGGGCTTTTTTTCATTTCATTTTTTCTCAATTGTTGAGAATTTTAAGGATGGTACCCCTTATCAAATTTTGAGAAAATGGCTCAAAAAATTTTTTCCTTAGGATATGGCTAAATCGATTCTCCTGTTAATGCTGATCAAGAATATATATGATTTATGGGGTCGGAAATGACTCCTTCAGCCAGAAAAAGTATTATTTTATATTTTGAAATCAAATTTTGGAGGACAATTCGGAAAGCTGTTCTGAATTGGGTTTTCTACGCTTAATAAATCTGCATACTACGTTTAGGGCTTTTTTTCATTTCATTTTTTCTTAATTTTTGAGAATTTTAAGGGTGGTACCCCTTATCAAATTTTGAGAAAATGGCTCAAATAATTTTTTCCTTCGGATATGGCTAAATCGATTCTCCTGTTAATGCTGATCAAGAATATATATGATTTATGGGGTCGGAAATGACTCCTTCAGCCAGAAAAAGTATTATTTTATATTTTGAAATCAAATTTTGGAGGACAATTCGGAAAGCTGTTCTGAATTGGGTTTTTACGCTTAACAAATCTGCATACTACGTTTAGGGCTTATTTTCATTTCATTTTTTCTCAATTTTTGAGAATTTTAATGATGGTACCCCTTATCAAATTTTGAGAAAATGGCTCAAAAAATTTTTTCCTTCGGATATGGCTAAATCGATTCTCCTGTTAATGCTGATCAAGAATATATATGATTTATGGGGTCGGAAATGACTCCTTCAGCCAGAAAGCTGTTCTGAATTGGGTTTTCTACGCTTAACAAATCTGCATACTACGTTTAGGGCTTTTTTTCATTTCATTTTTTCTCAATTTTTGAGAATTTTAATGATGGTACCCCTTATCAAATTTTGAGAAAATGGCTCAAAAAATTTTTTCCTTCGGATATGGCTAAATCGATTCTCCTGTTAATGCTGATCAAGAATATATATGATTTATGGGGTCGAAAATGACTCCTTCAGCCAGAAAAAGTATTATTTTATATTTTAAAATCAAATTTTGGAGGACAATTAGGAAAGCTGTTCTGAATTGGGTTTTCTACGCTTAACAAATCTGCATACTACGTTTAGGGCTTTTTTTCATTTCATTTTTTCTCAATTTTTGAGAATTTTAATGATGGGTACGGTACCCCTTATCAGATTTTGAGAAAATGGCTCAAAAAATTTTTTCCTTCGGATATGGCTAAATCGATTCTCCTGTTAATGATGATCAAGAATATATATGATTTATGGGGTCGGAAATGACTCCTTCCGCCAGAAAAAGTATTATTTTATATTTTGAAATCAAATTTTGGAGGACAATTCCGAAAGCTGTTCTGAATTGGGTTTTCTACGCTTAACAAATCTGCATACTACGTTTAGGGCTTTTTTTCATTTCATTTTTTCTCAATTTTTGAGAATTTTAATGATGTACCCCTTATCAAATTTTGAGAAAATGGATCAAAAAATTTTTTCCTTCGGATATGGCTAAATCGATTCTCCTGTTAATGCTGATCAAGAATATATATGATTTATGGGGTCGGAAATGACTCCTTCAGCCAGAAAAAGTATTATTTCATATTTTGAAATCAAATTTTGGAGGACACTTCGGAAAGCTGTTCTGAATTGGGTTTTCTCCGCTTAACAAATCTGCATACTACGTTTAGGGACTTTTTTTCATTTCATTTTTTCTCAATTTTTGAGAATTTTAATGATGGTACCCCTTATCAAATTTTGAGAAAATGGCTAAAAAATTTTTTCCTTCGGATATGGCTAAATCGATTCTCCTGTTAATGCTGATCAAGAATATATATGATTTATGGGGTCGGAAATGACTCCTTCAGCCAGAAAAAGTATTATTTTATATTTTGAAATCAAATTTTGGAGGACAATTCGGAAAGCTGTTCTGAATTGGGTTTTCTACGCTTAACAAATCTGCATACTACGTTTAGGGCTTTTTTTCATTTCATTTTTTCTCAATTTTTGAGAATTTTAATGATGTACCCCTTATCAAATTTTGAGTAAATGGCTCAAAAAATTTTTTCCTTCGGATATGGCTAAATCGATTCTCCTGTTAATGCTGATCAAGAGTATATATGATTTATGGGGTCGGAAATGACTCCTTCAGCCAGAAAAAGTATTATTTTATATTTTGAAATCAAATTTTGGAGGACAATTCGGAAAGCTGTTCTGAATTGGGTTTTTTACGCTTAACAAATCTGCATACTACGTTTAGGGCTTTTTTTCATTTCATTTTTTCTCAATTGTTGAGAATTTTAAGGATGGTACCCCTTATCAAATTTTGAAAAAATGGCTCAAAAAATTTTTTCCTTAGGATATGGCTAAATCGATTCTCCTGTTAATGCTGATCAAGAATATATATGATTTATGGGGTCGGAAATGACTCCTTCAGCCAGAAAAAGTATTATTTTATATTTTGAAATCAAATTTTGGAGGACAATTCGGAAAGCTGTTCTGAATTTGGTTTTCTACGCTTAATAAATCTGCATACTACGTTTAGGGCTTTTTTTCATTTCATTTTTTCTTAATTTTTGAGAATTTTAAGGGTGGTACCCCTTATCAAATTTTGAGAAAATGGCTCAAATAATTTTTTCCTTCGGATATGGCTAAATCGATTCTCCTGTTAATGCTGATCAAGAATATATATGATTTATGGGGTCGGAAATGACTCCTTCAGCCAGAAAAAGTATTATTTTATATTTTGAAATCAAATTTTGGAGGACAATTCGGAAAGCTGTTCTGAATTGGGTTTTTACGCTTAACAAATCTGCATACTACGTTTAGGGCTTATTTTCATTTCATTTTTTCTCAATTTTTGAGAATTTTAATGATGGTACCCCTTATCAAATTTTGAGAAAATGGCTCAAAAAATTTTTTCCTTCGGATATGGCTAAATCGATTCTCCTGTTAATGCTGATCAAGAATATATATGATTTATGGGGTCGGAAATGACTCCTTCAGCCAGAAAAAGTATTATTTTATATTTTGAAATCAAATTTTGGAGGACAATTCGGAAAGCTGTTCTGAATTTGGTTTTCTACGCTTAACAAATCTGCATACTACGTTTAGGGCTTTTTTTCATTTCATTTTTTCTCAATTTTTGAGAATTTTAATGATGGTACCCCTTATCAAATTTTGAGAAAATGGCTCAAAAAATTTGTTCCTTCGGATATGGCTAAATCAATTCTCCTGTTAATGCTGATCAAGAATATATATATTATTTATGGGGTCGGAAATGACTCCTTCAGCCAGAAAAAGTATTATTTTATATTTTGAAATCAAATTTTGGAGGACAATTCGGAAAGCTGTTCTGAATTGGGTTTTCTACGCTTAACAAATCTGCATACTACGTTAAGGGCTTTTTTTCATTTCATTTTTTCTCAATTTTTGAGAATTTTAATGATGGTACCCCTTATCAAATTTTGAGAAAATGGCTCAAAAAATTTGTTCCTTCGGATATGGCTAAATCGATTCTCCTGTTAATGCTGATCAAGAATATATATGATTTATGGGGTCGGAAATGACTCTTTCAGCCAGAAAAAGTATTATTTTATATTTTGAAATCAAATTTTGGAGGACAATTCGGAAAGCTGTTCTGAATTGGGTTTTCTACGCTTAACAAATCTGCATACTACGTTTAGGGCTTTTTTTCATTTCATTTTTTCTCAATTTTTGAGAATTTTAATGATGGTACCCCTTATCAAATTTTGAGAAAATGGCTCAAAAAATTTGTTCCTTCGGATATGGCTAAATCGATTCTCCTGTTAATGCTGATCAAGAATATATATGATTTATGGGGTCGGAAATGACTCTTTCAGCCAGAAAAAGTATTATTTTATATTTTGAAATCAAATTTTGGAGGACAATTCGGAAAGCTGTTCTGAATTGGGTTTTCTACGCTTAACAAATCTGCATACTACGTTTAGGGCTTTTTTTCATTTCATTTTTTCTCAATTTTTGAGAATTTTAATAATGGTACCCCTTATCAAATTTTGAGAAAATGGCTTAAAAAATTTTTTCCTTAGGATATGGCTAAATCGATTCTCCTGTTAATGCTGATCAAGAATATATATGATTTATGGGGTCGGAAATGACTCCTTCAGCCAGAAAAAGTATTATTTTATATTTTGAAATCAAATTTTGGAGGACAATTCGGAAAGCTGTTCTGAATTGGGTTTTCTACGCTTAACAAATCTGCATACTACGTTTAGGGCTTTTTTTCATTTCATTTTTTCTCAATTTTTGAGAATTTTAATGATGTACCCCTTATCAAATTTTGAGTAAATGGCTCAAAAAATTTTTTCCTTCGGATATGGCTAAATCGATTCTCCTGTTAATGCTGATCAAGAGTATATATGATTTATGGGGTCGGAAATGACTCCTTCAGCCAGAAAAAGTATTATTTTATATTTTGAAATCAAATTTTGGAGGACAATTCGGAAAGCTGTTCTGAATTGGGTTTTCTACGCTTAATAAATCTGCATACTACGTTTAGGGCTTTTTTTCATTTCATTTTTTCTCAATTTTTGAGAATTTTAAGGGTGGTACCCCTTATCAAATTTTGAGAAAATGGCTCAAATAATTTTTTCCTTCGGATATGGCTAAATCGATTCTCCTGTTAATGCTGATCAAGAATATATATGATTTATGGGGTCGGAAATGACTCCTTCAGCCAGAAAAAGTATTATTTTATATTTTGAAATCAAATTTTGGAGGACAATTCGGAAAGCTGTTCTGAATTGGGTTTTTACGCTTAACAAATCTGCATACTACGTTTAGGGCTTATTTTCATTTCATTTTTTCTCAATTTTTGAGAATTTTAATGATGGTACCCCTTATCAAATTTTGAGAAAATGGCTCAAAAAATTTTTTCCTTCGGATATGGCTAAATCGATTCTCCTGTTAATGCTGATCAAGAATATATATGATTTATGGGGTCGGAAATGACTCCTTCAGCCAGAAAAAGTATTATTTTATATTTTGAAATCAAATTTTGG
Source organism: Drosophila kikkawai (assembly GCF_030179895.1). Taxonomy (NCBI): domain Eukaryota; kingdom Metazoa; phylum Arthropoda; class Insecta; order Diptera; family Drosophilidae; genus Drosophila; species Drosophila kikkawai. The sequence continues at coordinate 59,774 of NW_027222651.1, forward strand.
AGGACAATTCGGAAAGCTGTTCTGAATTTGGTTTTCTACGCTTAACAAATCTGCATACTACGTTTAGGGCTTTTTTTCATTTCATTTTTTCTCAATTTTTGAGAATTTTAATGATGGTACCCCTTATCAAATTTTGAGAAAATGGCTCAAAAAATTTGTTCCTTCGGATATGGCTAAATCAATTCTCCTGTTAATGCTGATCAAGAATATATATATTATTTATGGGGTCGGAAATGACTCCTTCAGCCAGAAAAAGTATTATTTTATATTTTGAAATCAAATTTTGGAGGACAATTCGGAAAGCTGTTCTGAATTGGGTTTTCTACGCTTAACAAATCTGCATACTACGTTAAGGGCTTTTTTTCATTTCATTTTTTCTCAATTTTTGAGAATTTTAATGATGGTACCCCTTATCAAATTTTGAGAAAATGGCTCAAAAAATTTGTTCCTTCGGATATGGCTAAATCGATTCTCCTGTTAATGCTGATCAAGAATATATATGATTTATGGGGTCGGAAATGACTCTTTCAGCCAGAAAAAGTATTATTTTATATTTTGAAATCAAATTTTGGTGGACAATTCGGAAAGCTGTTCTGAATTGGGTTTTTACGCTTAACAAATCTGCATACTACGTTTAGGGCTTATTTTCATTTCATTTTTTCTCAATTTTTGAGAATTTTAATGATGGTACCCCTTATCAAATTTTGAGAAAATGGCTCAAAAAATTTTTTCCTTCGGATATGGCTAAATCGATTCTCCTGTTAATGCTGATCAAGAATATATATGATTTATGGGGTCGGAAATGACTCCTTCAGCCAGAAAAAGTATTATTTTATATTTTGAAATCAAATTTTGGAGGACAATTCGGAAAGCTGTTCTGAATTGGGTTTTCTACGCTTAACAAATCTGCATACTACGTTTAGGGCTTTTTTTCATTTCATTTTTTCTCAATTTTTGAGAATTTTAATGATGGTACCCCTTATCAAATTTTGAGAAAATGGCTCAAAAAATTTGTTCCTTCGGATATGGCTAAATCGAATTCTCCTGTTAATGCTGATCAAGAATATATATATTATTTATGGGGTCGGAAATGACTCCTTCAGCCAGAAAAAGTATTATTTTATATTTTGAAATCAAATTTTGGAGGACAATTCGGAAAGCTGTTCTGAATTGGGTTTTCTACGCTTAACAAATCTGCATACTACGTTAAGGGCTTTTTTTCATTTCATTTTTTCTCAATTTTTGAGAATTTTAATGATGGTACCCCTTATCAAATTTTGAGAAAATGGCTCAAAAAATTTGTTCCTTCGGATATGGCTAAATCGATTCTTCCTGTTAATGCTGATCAAGAATATATATGATTTATGGGGTCGGAAATGACTCTTTCAGCCAGAAAAAGTATTATTTTATATTTTGAAATCAAATTTTGGAGGACAATTCGGAAAGCTGTTCTGAATTTGGTTTTCTACGCTTAACAAATCTGCATACTACGTTTAGGGCTTTTTTTCATTTCATTTTTTCTCAATTTTTGAGAATTTTAATGATGGTACCCCTTATCAAATTTTGAGAAAATGGCTCAAAAAATTTGTTCCTTCGGATATGGCTAAATCGATTCTCCTGTTAATGCTGATCAAGAATATATATGATTTATGGGGTCGGAAATGACTCTTTCAGCCAGAAAAAGTATTATTTTATATTTTGAAATCAAATTTTGGAGGACAATTCGGAAAGCTGTTCTGAATTTGGTTTTCTACGCTTAACAAATCTGCATACTACGTTTAGGGCTTTTTTTCATTTCATTTTTTCTCAATTTTTGAGAATTTTAATGATGGTACCCCTTATCAAATTTTGAGAAAATGGCTCAAAAAATTTGTTCCTTCGGATATGGCTAAATCGATTCTCCTGTTAATGCTGATCAAGAATATATATATTATTTATGGGGTCGGAAATGACTCCTTCAGCCAGAAAAAGTATTATTTTATATTTTGAAATCAAATTTTGGAGGACAATTGGAAAGCTGTTCTGAATTGGGTTTTCTACGCTTAACAAATCTGCATACTACGTTAAGGGCTTTTTTTCATTTCATTTTTTCTCAATTTTTGAGAATTTTAATGATGGTACCCCTTATCAAATTTTGAGAAAATGGCTCAAAAAATTTGTTCCTTCGGATATGGCTAAATCGATTCTCCTGTTAATGCTGATCAAGAATATATATGATTTATGGGGTCGGAAATGACTCTTTCAGCCAGAAAAAGTATTATTTTATATTTTGAAATCAAATTTTGGAGGACAATTCGGAAAGCTGTTCTGAATTTGGTTTTCTACGCTTAACAAATCTGCATACTACGTTTAGGGCTTTTTTTCATTTCATTTTTTCTCAATTTTTGAGAATTTTAATGATGGTACCCCTTATCAAATTTTGAGAAAATGGCTCAAAAAATTTGTTCCTTCGGATATGGCTAAATCGATTCTCCTGTTAATGCTGATCAAGAATATATATGATTTATGGGGTCGGAAATGACTCTTTCAGCCAGAAAAAGTATTATTTTATATTTTGAAATCAAATTTTGGAGGACAATTCGGAAAGCTGTTCTGAATTTGGTTTTCTACGCTTAACAAATCTGCATACTACGTTTAGGGCTTTTTTTCATTTCATTTTTTCTCAATTTTTGAGAATTTTAATGATGGTACGTACCCCTTATCAAATTTTGAGAAAATGGCTCAAAAAATTTGTTCCTTCGGATATGGCTAAATCGATTCTCCTGTTAATGCTGATCAAGAATATATATATTATTTATGGGGTCGGAAATGACTCCTTCAGCCAGAAAAAGTATTATTTTATATTTTGAAATCAAATTTTGGAGGACAATTGGAAAGCTGTTCTGAATTGGGTTTTCTACGCTTAACAAATCTGCATACTACGTTAAGGGCTTTTTATACCCTTGCAGGGTATTATAATTTCAGTCAGAAGTTTGCAACGCAGTGAAGGAGACCTTTCCGACCCTATAAAGTATATATATTCTTGATCAGTATCAACAGCCGAGTCGATCTAGCCATGTCCGTCTGTCCGTCTGTCCGTCCGTCTGTCCGTCCGTCTGTCCGTCCGTCTGTCCGTTTCTACGCAAACTAGTCCCTCAGTTTTAAAGCTATCTGGTTGAAACTTTGCATATAGTCTTCTATATACTCTCACTGCTATATATGTCGGAACGGGCCGGATCGGACGACTATATCATATAGCTGCCATACAAATGTTCAATAAATTTTTAGAAAAAAAATTATAACTTTTCTGTTTTTCAATAGTTTTGCACCATTTTTTAGATATGACATTTTTATATTATTTTTGAATTTTGGTAAAAATTTTATGAAAATCGGTCGACTATATCATATAGCTGCCATAGGAACGATCCGGAAATTAATAGAAAAAAATTACAACTTCTTTGTTTTATAACGAATTTTTATCTTTTTTGAGATATGGTCATCTTGTATTAATTTCTAATTTCGTATTTAATTTAATGAAAATCAAATGACTATATCCTATAGCTGCCATAGGAACTATCTGAAAAGGTTTAGAAAAAAAATTATAACTTTTTTTTTTTTCAACGAATATTTATTTTCTTTTGTAGCCATTTTGTATTATTTCAAAATGTAATATTTAGTTTTATGAAAATCGGACGACTATATATTATAGCTGCCATAGGAACGATCGAAGAATTACAAGAAAAAAGTCTAACTTCGACAATTATCAACATATTTTCACATTCTTCGAGTATGGCATTTTTACGATTCTAAAATTTTAATATTGATATTATGAAAATTCCACAACTATATTTTATAACTTTCAAAGGAAATTGGGAATTTAAATTATATTATACTTATTTGCGCTTTGCGTTTTGATTTTTTTTAATCTTCAAATGTTAGTTACATGCAAATAATTATGTTCTTTATTAAACTTGACTGCATAACTTTATTTTTTAAAGGGCGTATTAATATTTTGAATATAAATTAATACTTTTTTAGTATTTCATATATGGGCTTCACATTTTTATACCCTTGCAGGGTATTATAATTTCAGTCAGAAGTTTGCAACGCAGTGAAGGAGACCTTTCCGACCCTATAAAGTATATATATTCTTGATCAGTATCAACAGCCGAGTCGATCTAGCCATGTCCGTCTGTCCGTCTGTCCGTCCGTCTGTCCGTCCGTCCGTCCGTCTGTCCGTTTCTACGCAAACTAGTCCCTCAGTTTTAAAGCTATCTGGTTGAAACTTTGCATATAGTCTTCTATATACTCTCACTGCTATATATGTCGGAACGGGCCGGATCGGACGACTATATCATATAGCTGCCATACAAATGTTCAATAAATTTTTAGAAAAAAAATTATAACTTTTCTGTTTTTCAATAGTTTTGCACCATTTTTTAGATATGACATTTTTATATTATTTTTGAATTTTGGTAAAAATTTTATGAAAATCGGTCGACTATATCATATAGCTGCCATAGGAACGATCCGGAAATTAATAGAAAAAAATTACAACTTCTTTGTTTTATAACGAATTTTTATCTTTTTTGAGATATGGTCATCTTGTATTAATTTCTAATTTCGTATTTAATTTAATGAAAATCAAATGACTATATCCTATAGCTGCCATAGGAACTATCTGAAAAATTTTAGAAAAAAAATTATAACTTTTTTTTTTCAACGAATATTTATTTTCTTTTGTAGCCATTTTGTATTATTTCAAAATGTAATATTTAGTTTTATGAAAATCGGACGACTATATATTATAGCTGCCATAGGAACGATCGAAGAATTACAAGAAAAAAGTCTAACTTCGACAATTATCAACATATTTTCACATTCTTCGAGTATGGCATTTTTACGATTCTAAAATTTTAATATTGATATTATGAAAATTCCACAACTATATTTTATAACTTTCAAAGGAAATTGGGAATTTCAATTATATTATACTTATTTGCGCTTTGCGTTTTGATTTTTTTTAATCTTCAAATGTTAGTTACATGCAAATAATTATGTTCTTTATTAAACTTGACTGCATAACTTTATTTTTTAAAGGGCGTATTAATATTTTGAATATAAATTAATACTTTTTTAGTATTTCATATATGGGCTTCACATTTTTATACCCTTGCAGGGTATTATAATTTCAGCCAGAAGTTTGCAACGCAGTGAAGGAGACCTTTCCGACCCTATAAAGTATATATATTCTTGATCAGTATCAACAGCCGAGTCGATCTAGCCATGTCCGTCTGTCCGTCTGTCTGTCCGTCCGTCTGTCCGTCCGTCCGTCCGTCTGTCCGTTTCTACGCAAACTAGTCCCTCAGTTTTAAAGTTATCTGAATGAAACTTTGCATATAGTCTTCTATATACTCTCACTGCTATATATGTCGGAACGGGCCGGATCGGACGACTATATCATATAGCTCCCATACAAATGTTCGATAAATTTTTAGAAAAAAAATTATAACTTGGCTGTTTTTTAATGAATCATTTTTGAGACATAGCCATTTTATATTATTTCAGAATTTTGGTAAAAATTTTATGAAAATCGGACGACTATATCTTATAGCTGCCATAGGAACGATCGGCAAATGAATAGGAAAAAAATTATAACTTCGTTGTTTTTCAACATATTCTTATCTACTTTTAGATAAAAGCTTATTTTATTATTCTAGAATTTTGGTATAAATTTTATGAAAATCGGACAACTATATCATATAGCTGCCATATAAACGATCGGTAAATGTAGAGAAAATGTAAAGCTGGGAATGTAAAACTGTAACTGTCAAAATGTAAACATAATAAGTATAGGTAAAATGTAATGAAACTCTGTTTTGTGTGTGTTTTCAGCATTTAAATCTATAATATAAACATCAAAACCAATCTGCAAGGGTATACAAACTTCGGCGTGCCGAAGTTAGCTTCCTTTCTTGTTTTCATTTCATTTTTTCTCAATTTTTGAGAATTTTAATGATGGTACCCCTTATCAAATTTTGAGAAAATGGCTCAAAAAATTTGTTCCTTCGGATATGGCTAAATCGATTCTCCTGTTAATGCTGATCAAGAATATATATGATTTATGGGGTCGGAAATGACTCTTTCAGCCAGAAAAAGTATTATTTTATATTTTGAAATCAAATTTTGGAGGACAATTCGGAAAGCTGTTCTGAATTGGGTTTTCTACGCTTAACAAATCTGCATACTACGTTTAGGGCTTTTTTCATTTCATTTTTTCTCAATTTTTGAGAATTTTAATAATGGTACCCCTTATCAAATTTTGAGAAAATGGCTTAAAAAATTTTTTCCTTAGGATATGGCTAAATCGATTCTCCTGTTAATGCTGATCAAGAATATATATGATTTATGGGGTCGGAAATGACTCCTTCCGCCAGAAAAAGTATTATTTTATATTTTGAAATCAAATTTTGGAGGACAATTCGGAAAGCTGTTCTGAATTGGGTTTTCTACGCTTAACAAATCTGCATACTACGTTTAGGGCTTTTTTTCATTTCATTTTTTCTCAATTTTTGAGAATTTTAATGATGTACCCCTTATCAAATTTTGAGTAAATGGCTCAAAAAATTTTTTCCTTCGGATATGGCTAAATCGATTCTCCTGTTAATGCTGATCAAGAAGTATATATGATTTATGGGGTCGGAAATGACTCCTTCAGCCAGAAAAAGTATTATTTTATATTTTGAAATCAAATTTTGGAGGACAATTCGGAAAGCTGTTCTGAATTGGGTTTTCTACGCTTAACAAATCTGCATACTACGTTTAGGGCTTTTTTTCATTTCATTTTTTCTCAATTGTTGAGAATTTTAAGGATGGTACCCCTTATCAAATTTTGAAAAAATGGCTCAAAAAATTTTTTCCTTAGGATATGGCTAAATCGATTCTCCTGTTAATGCTGATCAAGAATATATATGATTTATGGGGTCGGAAATGACTCCTTCAGCCAGAAAAAGTATTATTTTATATTTTGAAATCAAATTTTGGAGGACAATTCGGAAAGCTGTTCTGAATTTGGTTTTCTACGCTTAATAAATCTGCATACTACGTTTAGGGCTTTTTTTCATTTCATTTTTTCTTAATTTTTGAGAATTTTAAGGGTGGTACCCCTTATCAAATTTTGAGAAAATGGCTCAAATAATTTTTTCCTTCGGATATGGCTAAATCGATTCTCCTGTTAATGCTGATCAAGAATATATATGATTTATGGGGTCGGAAATGACTCCTTCAGCCAGAAAAAGTATTATTTTATATTTTGAAATCAAATTTTGGAGGACAATTCGGAAAGCTGTTCTGAATTGGGTTTTTACGCTTAACAAATCTGCATACTACGTTTAGGGCTTATTTTCATTTCATTTTTTCTCAATTTTTGAGAATTTTAATGATGGTACCCCTTATCAAATTTTGAGAAAATGGCTCAAAAAATTTTTTCCTTCGGATATGGCTAAATCGATTCTCCTGTTAATGCTGATCAAGAATATATATGATTTATGGGGTCGGAAATGACTCCTTCAGCCAGAAAAAGTATTATTTTATATTTTGAAATCAAATTTTGGAGGACAATTCGGAAAGCTGTTCTAATTTGGGTTTTCTACGCTTAACAAATCTGCATACTACGTTTAGGGCTTTTTTTCATTTCATTTTTTCTCAATTTTTGAGAATTTTAATGATGGTACCCCTTATCAAATTTTGAGAAAATGGCTCAAAAAATTTGTTCCTTCGGATATGGCTAAATCAATTCTCCTGTTAATGCTGATCAAGAATATATATATTATTTATGGGGTCGGAAATGACTCCTTCAGCCAGAAAAAGTATTATTTTATATTTTGAAATCAAATTTTGGAGGACAATTGGAAAGCTGTTCTGAATTGGGTTTTCTACGCTTAACAAATCTGCATACTACGTTAAGGGCTTTTTTTCATTTCATTTTTTCTCAATTTTTGAGAATTTTAATAATGGTACCCCTTATCAAATTTTGAGAAAATGGCTCAAAAAATTTGTTCCTTCGGATATGGCTAAATCGATTCTCCTGTTAATGCTGATCAAGAATATATATGATTTATGGGGTCGGAAATGACTCTTTCAGCCAGAAAAAGTATTATTTTATATTTTGAAATCAAATTTTGGTGGACAATTCGGAAAGCTGTTCTGAATTTGGTTTTCTACGCTTAACAAATCTGCATACTACGTTTAGGGCTTTTTTTCATTTCATTTTTTCTCAATTTTTGAGAATTTTAAGGGTGGTACCCCTTATCAAATTTTGAGAAAATGGCTCAAATAATTTTTTCCTTCGGATATGGCTAAATCGATTCTCCTGTTAATGCTGATCAAGAATATATATGATTTATGGGGTCGGAAATGACTCCTTCAGCCAGAAAAAGTATTATTTTATATTTTGAAATCAAATTTTGGAGGACAATTCGGAAAGCTGTTCTGAATTGGGTTTTTACGCTTAACAAATCTGCATACTACGTTAAGGGCTTATTTTCATTTCATTTTTTCTCAATTTTTGAGAATTTTAATGATGGTACCCCTTATCAAATTTTGAGAAAATGGCTCAAAAAATTTTTTCCTTCGGATATGGCTAAATCGATTCTCCTGTTAATGCTGATCAAGAATATATATGATTTATGGGGTCGGAAATGACTCCTTCAGCCAGAAAAAGTATTATTTTATATTTTGAAATCAAATTTTGGAGGACAATTCGGAAAGCTGTTCTGAATTTGGTTTTCTACGCTTAACAAATCTGCATACTACGTTTAGGGCTTTTTTTCATTTCATTTTTTCTCAATTTTTGAGAATTTTAATGATGGTACCCCTTATCAAATTTTGAGAAAATGGCTCAAAAAATTTGTTCCTTCGGATATGGCTAAATCAATTCTCCTGTTAATGCTGATCAAGAATATATATATTATTTATGGGGTCGGAAATGACTCCTTCAGCCAGAAAAAGTATTATTTTATATTTTGAAATCAAATTTTGGAGGACAATTGGAAAGCTGTTCTGAATTGGGTTTTCTACGCTTAACAAATCTGCATACTACGTTAAGGGCTTTTTTTCATTTCATTTTTTCTCAATTTTTGAGAATTTTAATGATGGTACCCCTTATCAAATTTTGAGAAAATGGCTCAAAAAATTTGTTCCTTCGGATATGGCTAAATCGATTCTCCTGTTAATGCTGATCAAGAATATATATGATTTATGGGGTCGGAAATGACTCTTTCAGCCAGAAAAAGTATTATTTTATATTTTGAAATCAAATTTTGGAGGACAATTCGGAAAGCTGTTCTGAATTTGGTTTTCTACGCTTAACAAATCTGCATACTACGTTTAGGGCTTTTTTTCATTTCATTTTTTCTCAATTTTTGAGAATTTTAATGATGGTACCCCTTATCAAATTTTGAGAAAATGGCTCAAAAAATTTGTTCCTTCGGATATGGCTAAATCGATTCTCCTGTTAATGCTGATCAAGAATATATATGATTTATGGGGTCGGAAATGACTCTTTCAGCCAGAAAAAGTATTATTTTATATTTTGAAATCAAATTTTGGAGGACAATTCGGAAAGCTGTTCTGAATTTGGTTTTCTACGCTTAACAAATCTGCATACTACGTTTAGGGCTTTTTTTCATTTCATTTTTTCTCAATTTTTGAGAATTTTAATGATGGTACCCCTTATCAAATTTTGAGAAAATGGCTCAAAAAATTTGTTCCTTCGGATATGGCTAAATCGATTCTCCTGTTAATGCTGATCAAGAATATATATATTATTTATGGGGTCGGAAATGACTCCTTCAGCCAGAAAAAGTATTATTTTATATTTTGAAATCAAATTTTGGAGGACAATTGGAAAGCTGTTCTGAATTGGGTTTTCTACGCTTAACAAATCTGCATACTACGTTAAGGGCTTTTTTTCATTTCATTTTTTCTCAATTTTTGAGAATTTTAATGATGGTACCCCTTATCAAATTTTGAGAAAATGGCTCAAAAAATTTGTTCCTTCGGATATGGCTAAATCGATTCTCCTGTTAATGCTGATCAAGAATATATATGATTTATGGGGTCGGAAATGACTCTTTCAGCCAGAAAAAGTATTATTTTATATTTTGAAATCAAATTTTGGAGGACAATTCGGAAAGCTGTTCTGAATTGGGTTTTTACGCTTAACAAATCTGCATACTACGTTTAGGGCTTATTTTCATTTCATTTTTTCTCAATTTTTGAGAATTTTAATGATGGTACCCCTTATCAAATTTTGAGAAAATGGCTCAAAAAATTTTTTCCTTCGGATATGGCTAAATCGATTCTCCTGTTAATGCTGATCAAGAATATATATGATTTATGGGGTCGGAAATGACTCCTTCAGCCAGAAAAAGTATTATTTTATATTTTGAAATCAAATTTTGGAGGACAATTCGGAAAGCTGTTCTGAATTTGGTTTTCTACGCTTAACAAATCTGCATACTACGTTTAGGGCTTTTTTTCATTTCATTTTTTCTCAATTTTTGAGAATTTTAATGATGGTACCCCTTATCAAATTTTGAGAAAATGGCTCAAAAAATTTGTTCCTTCGGATATGGCTAAATCAATTCTCCTGTTAATGCTGATTAAGAATATATATATTATTTATGGGGTCGGAAATGACTCCTTCAGCCAGAAAAAGTATTATTTTATATTTTGAAATCAAATTTTGGAGGACAATTGGAAAGCTGTTCTGAATTGGGTTTTCTACGCTTAACAAATCTGCATACTACGTTAAGGGCTTTTTTTCATTTCATTTTTTCTCAATTTTTGAGAATTTTAATGATGGTACCCCTTATCAAATTTTGAGAAAATGGCTCAAAAAATTTGTTCCTTCGGATATGGCTAAATCGATTCTCCTGTTAATGCTGATCAAGAATATATATGATTTATGGGGTCGGAAATGACTCTTTCAGCCAGAAAAAGTATTATTTTATATTTTGAAATCAAATTTTGGAGGACAATTCGGAAAGCTGTTCTGAATTTGGTTTTCTACGCTTAACAAATCTGCATACTACGTTTAGGGCTTTTTTTCATTTCATTTTTTCTCAATTTTTGAGAATTTTAATGATGGTACCCCTTATCAAATTTTGAGAAAATGGCTCAAAAAATTTGTTCCTTCGGATATGGCTAAATCGATTCTCCTGTTAATGCTGATCAAGAATATATATATTATTTATGGGGTCGCAAATGACCCCTTCAGCCAGAAAAAGTATTATTTTATATTTTGAAATCAAATTTTGGAGGACAATTGGAAAGCTGTTCTGAATTGGGTTTTCTACGCTTAACAAATCTGCATACTACGTTAAGGGCTTTTTTTCATTTCATTTTTTCTCAATTTTTGAGAATTTTAATGATGGTACCCCTTATCAAATTTTGAGAAAATGGCTCAAAAAATTTGTTCCTTCGGATATGGCTAAATCGATTCTCCTGTTAATGCTGATCAAGAATATATATGATTTATGGGGTCGGAAATGACTCTTTCAGCCAGAAAAAGTATTATTTTATATTTTGAAATCAAATTTTGGAGGACAATTCGGAAAGCTGTTCTGAATTTGGTTTTCTACGCTTAACAAATCTGCATACTACGTTTAGGGCTTTTTTTCATTTCATTTTTTCTCAATTTTTGAGAATTTTAATGATGGTACCCCTTATCAAATTTTGAGAAAATGGCTCAAAAAATTTGTTCCTTCGGATATGGCTAAATCGATTCTCCTGTTAATGCTGATCAAGAATATATATATTATTTATGGGGTCGGAAATGACTCCTTCAGCCAGAAAAAGTATTATTTTATATTTTGAAATCAAATTTTGGAGGACAATTGGAAAGCTGTTCTGAATTGGGTTTTCTACGCTTAACAAATCTGCATACTACGTTAAGGGCTTTTTATACCCTTGCAGGGTATTATAATTTCAGTCAGAAGTTTGCAACGCAGTGAAGGAGACCTTTCCGACCCTATAAAGTATATATATTCTTGATCAGTATCAACAGCCGAGTCGATCTAGCCATGTCCGTCTGTCCGTCTGTCCGTCCGTCTGTCCGTCCGTCTGTCCGTTTCTACGCAAACTAGTCCCTCAGTTTTAAAGCTATCTGGTTGAAACTTTGCATATAGTCTTCTATATACTCTCACTGCTATATATGTCGGAACGGGCCGGATCGGACGACTATATCATATAGCTGCCATACAAATGTTCAATAAATTTTTAGAAAAAAAATTATAACTTTTCTGTTTTTCAATAGTTTTGCACCATTTTTTAGATATGACATTTTTATATTATTTTTGAATTTTGGTAAAAATTTTATGAAAATCGGTCGACTATATCATATAGCTGCCATAGGAACGATCCGGAAATTAATAGAAAAAAATTACAACTTCTTTGTTTTATAACGAATTTTTATCTTTTTTGAGATATGGTCATCTTGTATTAATTTCTAATTTCGTATTTAATTTAATGAAAATCAAATGACTATATCCTATAGCTGCCATAGGAACTATCTGAAAAGGTTTAGAAAAAAAATTATAACTTTTTTTTTTTTCAACGAATATTTATTTTCTTTTGTAGCCATTTTGTATTATTTCAAAATGTAATATTTAGTTTTATGAAAATCGGACGACTATATATTATAGCTGCCATAGGAACGATCGAAGAATTACAAGAAAAAAGTCTA